>NW_010120708.1:66760-88920 GCF_000699245.1 Pterocles gutturalis
TCGCGGGGCTGGAAATGGCTGTGAGAGTTATGGAGCGACAGCCGCCTTGAGAAATACGTTGTTGGGAAGGTTTCAGGGCTCCGTCATCTGCTCTTTCGGCAACATGAGGAGTTGGGGAAAGTGTCTCCAGCGATGGGAGGTCAGGAAGGGAGTTTTTCATGCCGCTGAGACCTGTGTTTCCAGGAAAGGAACCTTTTCTCTTTCCAGAAAGTCACGTTATTTACACAGAAAAGGAGCAGAAAATAATGGCTGGCGGAGTAAATAGATGCTGAGAGTATTATCTGATGGAAGGAAAACAAAGTGGCGATATATTTGTTCCCAAGTCGTTCTGAACAGACTGTGTACAACAAGAGTTTTCCCCTTCACTTCTGCATTCTGCAACATTTATTGTCATTCCTTTTTTACATGGTTTAAGCAAAAATAAAAATGCTCTACTAGGGAGCTCGTCTGTAACCTTTGAACCTCACCAAATGACCTTAAATTAGTGCAGTGAGAAAACTAAAAATAAGGATAAGCTTTTGTTTGCTCAAAACTGATCTGGCCCCTAAGATGACATGAGCCCAACAGGTCTCCCTTTTTCTGAAAAATTGTGGCAGGAGCACGCTCACCCAGGGAAATGCAATATGAAGTGTGCTTGCACATAAGGGATCTTCTCAACGCCAGGTCTGATGCTGCACAATATTTTGCATAATATAGCATTATTCTCATGTGGTAAGGTGGTAACCCCCTCCCTGAGCCCTATAGGTGGATAAACCTCAGTTTACCCCCAGACCTCTGCAGAAATCCTACGGCATCTGCACCAGCGAGATTAATAGCGGAGGACGAAGCGGGCAGGGAAAATGTGCTGCTTCCCTCTTTCACCCACGCCGGTCACAGTCCTAATATTATTTGTGTACATTTGTGTAGAGAAAAAGATGCTGCAAAACAGTGGCTTGCATTTTTTTTTTTCCCCCAAAAGGCTAGTCTCAAATGAAAGCAAAAGAAGAAATGTGTCTGCAGAGAGGAGGATTAGGGTTGGCAGGACACCCAGCCCTACCTGGACTTTTTAAAAGCTGTGTTACTGGCCTAATGGATGGATGTGGTTTAGTCTTTAAACAGGTATTTAAAGAACAGTTTAAATGAGTGATACCTTATTAAAACCAACTGGCTGAAGGAATTATAAATTCTCAGCTCATTCAAAGAAGAAAGGAAAGCCCATGACACTTCTTTAAGGAGTAATGATAGTCTGCAGTGTCAGTGTGGCTTTGGTGTATACACATTAAAATGCTCCTATGCATGAGTCTCTATTTATGGGGTAATGGCATGCAAAATTCCAGCTGGATATTTAAATGGAGCATTTTTCCTCTTTTATAATTGCAGCATTGGAGAGAACGAATTTAATTACTTTTTTTGCCTCTGATTTAATATTCAGCAAACTATTTTATTTTCTCAAATATTGTAAAAAAGGATTTTCTCCCTGACTTAGACTTTGTTTGCTAAGTTTCATAGCTGCAGTGTGTAAATTTTACGTCTGAATTTAAAAAAAAAACACTTAAAAATAGAAGTTGTAATAGAAACACACTCAACTTAAACTACAGTGGCGTTATAGTCGTGTGGATGTGGCACCATAATTATAGTTTACAAAGCAATTAAGATAAAAGCCAGTACAAAGAGATCAGCCAAATATCAAGAGACTAAATTCTAAGCAAAACAAATCTCCAACTTCAAGCTAAACAAACTTTTGGTGGTCTGTGTACTCAACATTTTAATATTAATATATAGACATGCAAACAGACAGAGGGTTTGGGCTTCAAAAATGTTCCTTTAGCAGCAAACTGAATTCAAAACCTCTTGAAGCTTTTCAGGAAAAAACTCAGAATGGAGATCCCCAAACATTTTAGGGCCGTTAAGCTCTGGAGTTTGGTGCTCGTGGTTGACTCCTGGGTTGGGGTCAAATTGCTTGTCCCCTCTCACGTGGGATCTGAAAACTGGCTGAAATTTGGCTCCTCCCTGAAGGTATATTGCGTGTCTGAATTAACCTCCTGTGCAGTCTGTACCACACCAGCAGGTTTTAGGTTGTATGTTAACATAAATGTAGGAATACACATGTATACTCACGGTGTAAATGTTTATGTTACATGTGTGTCACACAGACACACGTGTATGAACAGACACGTTTGCACATAAATTCAACATAGTCATGTAGATATGGAGGTCTGGATGGTAAGAACTATGTGCATTTCACCCCAACATTTTTTTTATCCCTTTTGTTCCTCTTCTATATCTATTTCTATTGCAAACCCATTCATATATTACAAACCCAACTAAAACAGACCACAGAAGACAATTATAACCCTACCCTATATTTTTTACATCTATAACAATCATACAAGATTTAATACCTTGATGGATTGCTATTAAGTGGTAGACTTTCCAATAGGAAAGTGGAGTTTTCTATTCATTTCTATAGGCAGACAGACTACAGCATTGACTACAGAAATACAAAGCACAAACTGACTTCTGATGTATTCGGTTTTATGAGAATTTTCCATAAGGGAATACATTATGTCTTAACTAATGTTTTGCCTCAAAACATAAGTTTTGCTGAACCAATTAAATCAACCAACTAATCTTGCACATGAAACGTTAAACAAGAATGAAGTGTCTGCAATTAGCAAATAGCTTTGATGTGACTAAGCATCTATCTCTCTGCACCACCGATGTTGTGGGTTTAAGTCCCAGATGATGTTCGACATGCTGAATGTAAATGTTTGCTGTCTATACGTTTCCAACCCGCTAAGTCTTGGAGCAGTGGCGCTGCTGGGTTCAGAGAGATGGAAAACCAGATGCCGATTGCTATTACTGGGGAAGGACCTGTTTGCATTAAAGCATGGCTAAAAATAAATAAATAAAGCAAGCAAGCAAGCAAGCAAACAAGCAAGCCCTGATACGGCATTGCACTGAAAAAGCAGTGAAAAAGCACCATAGTTAATGCCCTTAAAAACACAGATATTCTTTAAAACTGAAATATTCCTTAAAAGCTGGGCTAGAAGGTGAAAAAACAAGTATGAATAACATGATAGTCCAAAAATAGTGTACAGAGTACAGGAGCCCAACTCCAGGAGCAAAACCCCTGGAGCCCATGCAACACCTCCCTCCTGGGCAGCAGTGATTTTGGGAACCTGATACTCAGAGTTTTAGAAACTTTAGAGGCATGAGAAGTTGTGTGCGGAGGAGTGGCCTGGTAATTGCTCACCTTTTTTTTTGTGCAAACACAAAAATACCGCCCCGGCCAGGTTGCTTGGGAAGCAGCGATGTGTGTGGGAGCAGGTGTGGATGCTGGCAGGGCCCCGATGGGAATGGAGTATGGGAAAGGAGGGACCCACAGCACGGCCCCAGCCTGATCAGATCAGCCTTGCAGCCAAAGAAGCACTTTCTGTTTAGAGAAATTGTTTAGCCCTCAACCTCATTGACATTGGGACTTCTCGCTCTGTGTTTGTTCAATATTCAGTATTGTGAGGTCAGGCTCCAGACTTTTCTTTCATATTTTTAAATTTTTTTAATGTTTTGGTGAATGTAATGGTTTTCCTGTTTTGCTCTGGAGATAAACTGAGACCTTCAGAAGTTGCTCATAAGATGGGCAAACCTTGTGGGTACAGCTAAGGAAGGGCCAGGCTCCAATACCCGGTACGATTCAGGCAGCAGAAAGAAACAAATTTGGGTTTCCCCAAGCAGCTGGGCTTGCTGATTATGAAAATATTGCCTTGGAGGTAGAGCCCTCCCAACCAGTTTAGAAGTGCCATTTCTTTTGTATAAATAATTCAATATTCACCAGACATGAGAGAAGCTTGAGGTTGCAGAGGTCAAGAAGAAACTGAGCAGAACTCATCTCTGAAGACCACCGGTGAGTGATTTTGGTACCAGGGTGTGAGGCACTACAATTCAATGCTTTGGGTGAAGTGAGGAGCAAACTTGAAATGGGAACTAGGGCTGGTATTACCGTGATATAAGAACTAGTAACTGAATTATGTGTGCAGGGGTCAAAAAAGAAAAGTGATGTTGGAAGGACACAATCTATTTTAAGAATCTGCCATCACAAAATAAATTAATTCACAGTTTAGGTAATAGCAAACCTGGCAATTTAATTCAAGAATAAGGATAAGAAATATAAATGAAAAATAATTGTTTCCTCTAAATGTCAAAAATGACTAGAGTGAGTCATCTCTAGGGAGAAAACTTGTACTTTCTTCAGCACGTGGGTGTCATTTCCATTCACCAGTGGAAACCCAACTAAGCAAATAGGTGCACAGATCCACACTTTCCCCCTTGCATCTGGACTTCTTGTTATCACATCAGCATTTAATATTTGCTGTCTCTTGAAGATCAGAAGGTAGATCTGCTGCTCTTGAAGATAAGGCAGATCTACCTGTCTCCTGAAGATCAGGTGTATCACCTGCTTCATCATGCGCACTACATGATTAACAATAATTTTACAGGAGGGATGTTACAAAACACTGGTGTATTGGCTGGATTCCTCCTCCTTCTTCTTCTCCAAAGTCTGCCTTCAAAACCAGATTTTGGCTACTGTAGGCATTTATTGGATAGTGCTGAGTAGCCCAGCCTCACCACTACAGAGGGGAAGTGGCAGTGGAAGGGAAAAGCCGCTACAAGTTTGTGGACACTGGTAATTTCCTCAATTTCAGATATTTTGCTGGTTTTAAAAAATAAAACAATTGTGAGTAGTATAAACAACTGTATCTGAGACACTACTTTGAAGACCAGCATATCTCCAAAAGAAGTGAGTGGTGTAAATATGAAAATTCCCACGGCATTGCTATAGGTGCTTGGAGAAGATGCCTCAAAGGGTAGGAGGCAGCCTGAATAATTCACCCCAAGGAGGCTGAGGGTTGCGTCTCCTTTCCTATTTAAGTTAAAAATAATGTTTCCCTTCTCATTGCTGACTTGTCTGAATGTCGTAGGGTCCAGAAGTGCTGTGCTCCAGCTACGGGTTGGCGATGAAGGAGATGACAGCTTGGACATGTCTGCATCCATCCCAGAGATGAAACCGAGAGAAGAAGGACCTGGGGACCACACGAGGCTGACTGTTCATGCCAGGCGCCAACATGGGTGCTTGGGGTTGCACCCCAGCTCAGCTCCAGGCACCCTGCAAATAGTTACACATGTCCCAGCACCCCATTGCCCACATGCAAGGAGAGGGTCCACCATACCCCAACTCCAGCACACTCACCAACAAGGTCAAAAGTTTCCAGAGCAACCTGCCAGACAGACGATGCACTGGCATAGGCTGTGCTTCCTCTGGGAAGCAGGCTGAAATGGCAGGAATATGTACGGGATACGATGCCTCATTAGTTAACATCAAAAATTCCTCTGAAATAATAATTTTTTTAACTCATTGCCAATTAAATTAAATTCATATATGCCTGTAGCAACATTTGGGTCTCCAGGAAGAATCAGTGTTCAATTAAAAAAGAAGCCAAACACCATTAAAACAGAAATGTACAGTAAGTGCGGTTGAATTCCACCTGTTCATTCCAGATGTTTGCAGTGATTCGCACATCTAAAAGGCTCAGTAAATAGAGCTAATGATGGTTCAGAATATCTTAATACCAGTAGCTGCATCACTTAAAACTAGAGCTGCTTAAACAGGGTTAGAAGGCACGCTGCTAAAAACTCTGTAGGGATAACACCACCCTTATGTCATACTGCAGCTTGAATTTGTTCCAGGATCCAAGACTCAAGCAATTCTCCAGGGATCTGCCTCAGATTCCTGGTTTAGCAAAAGGAGGAATCTGCGGATTAATAAGAACAGAAAATAGAGTATGAATAGAAAGATGGCTCCTATGAATGAGAAGCGTAGTCTTCCTAAATAGATGCTGAGAAGCCAAATGTTACCTGGCACCTCTCTGTGCTGCTTTTTAAGCCATGGAGAAGTGTTGTCCCCCATGTATGGCCATGCAAGGGTGGCTGCTCTCACAGCATGTTTAGATTTAGGCATGGCGAAGCTGAATTTCTCCTTTTTTATAGCCACTCTGACTTTAAATTCTCTGGGTAATTTATTTATTAGTGACGTTGTTCATCGATACACTTACACAATTTCCTTAACAGGGCAGCGCTGCAGAGCTGGGAAACTAAAGAGCACACTTTTCTTGCACAGGGGTGGTTCACAATGGTTAAAGATCATGCTCTGAGCTAAATCCAGCTGCCGACAAATTAGGATTTGTGGAAATACTCTGCAACTAAAGGAAAACCATTAAAAGAAGCTCTTTTCCCAGCATGGGAACTAATGAAGTTGGGATTCCTGCATATTGGTGTCCCAAGTCCCCAGTCCCTTCCCCATGTACTCTTTGTGCCAAAGCTTCGTGTTCCCCAAGAGTTCAGCATGGACATTCCCAACTGGCAAATTTCACAACATTTATAAAAACTGAGTATCTCTGGGATCTTGTGCCCCTCCACCAGCTTTTAAAACTGCAGATCTTGGAGGGAGATGGCACAGGTCAGCATTTTTTTGGAAACAAGACTTGTACCTGGGGTCAGAGATGAGTTTTGATGAGCCACCAGGAGATACCATTTCCAGAGCAGAGGGCTCTCCACTTAGAAATCTTGTCCCCTCTTCAGGCTTTGGGGAGCAGTTGTAGAGTCCTAGACAGTTTAACACGTTGCTCTTGGAGCATCTCAGGTGTACAAGCATTTTGTGGTCCGCAACTTCTGACTTAATGCATGTAGATCATCCCTTGAAATATATCCAATAAAGACATAACTCCACGATGGCATCCGTCCCAAGGCTCATCAAAACAATCACCACAGGTTCTTCTTTATAGTAACTCCTTCTGTTCATAGTGGAAGGATCTCGATGCTCAAAGCCAGAGGACATCAGGATGTAGGGCCAGGAGGATTTCATTTCATCCATTCCCTGCCTTAAGGCAGGATTAGGGCTAGCTAACTACTCCTGGCAGATATTTTTCTAACCTGTTCTTAAAAACCACCCACAAGTTCCTTGGACACTTTGCTCAGTGCTCCTGCTATTTCAGCACTGTTCTTCATGAAAAATGAGAATGTGAGAGTGGGAAAGTACAGGCTGTAGCTGCCCCTCTCTGTAAGGGCACTCAAAACAGGTTCATCATTGCCCTGGGAAGAGGAAGCACTATTTTCTCACCACAATTTCTTGTGTGCTTCTGGACATGTTCTTGCAGGGACAACCCAGGACGAGCCAGGAAGCTCCGTGTTGGCTGGCACTGGGTCGGAATGGCCGGGAACACGTTGCGCAGAGTGGACCTGGCAGTCAGGGAAGTAAGAACACTGCTCCAGCTGAGGAGATTATTGTGTTCCTTTCCCTTCCCTTCCTCTGCCTCCACTCCCTTGCATGCACAGTGTTAACTCAGGCTGTGCACAGGGACCAGGATTTGGGCATGAATTAATAGGATTATTTCTTATGAATTCCTTCTTTTTTTTCTGTAGGATGTTTTAGGAGAGCAGTAGGTTTGACTTTGATTTGGTAAAACACCAGGGCTGCATTTGGAGGGCTGGGGATGTGACGATAGCTTTCACTGCCCCATTAAAACTGTCCAATTTGGGGAACGTTCTCAGTTTAGGAGAAACACAGGATGACATATTACTGTTCCCCTCAGCTTGTAAATGGGGCTAGCCCTGTTACTATAAGGCATCTCCCATGCTTTGAGCATGCCCCCACCCATTGGATATTCCCTGGGGAAAGCAAGATGGGATCCCAGCATTGCACCCAGAGTTAGGATTTTGACAAAAAACAAGGTTTTAAAACATTAGTTTTGTGGGGAAGGAGCAACTCAAGCCAAGGAGGCACTGAATACCTTTGCTGCTGCTCTTGTCTCAGAATCCCTTTTCTTCATTATTGTAATACAGCCTTTCATGTGATTTCTCTATGTAACCGATAATGTTCTTGAGCTTGCATTTCACAGGAAAGGTTATTTTTTGAAAAGAATAAAGAAAATCCTTATCAACCCACACGCTTGTTGTAGGAATGCCAACTCTCTTATAAGTGCAGGTCCATCCATTCCTTTATTTTGATGTTAAAAAAAAATCTCCTGGCCGGCATCTACCACATGTGAGAGGTATTGCAAGCAGAACTTGATCCCATCTCACTCTGAAGACAGCAGGGTCTTTCTCCCCAGAATAAATCCTAAACAAACCCCCCTCCTGCTCCTAGTTTTACTGGCAGCTTTGGCAACAAGAGATAAACTTCAACCTGCATTTCTTTGCCACTCTTAGTTGTTCAACACTTTTTTCCCCTATACCTGCTTCGATCCCCTGCAAGAAGCAATTATCCAAATGATATTGTGGCTGAGGATAACTGAGTATCCCTCCTGATGCAACGCAGTGATATCACAGCAACTTCTGCAGGTCTCAACAGATTTCATACAGTGTGTCTTGAAAAAAGGATCCTCCTCCAAAGGGGTCTTTGGATCTCTTCCCCATTATAAGCACATCTTGCGGAAAGGGAAGAGAGAGGGAATGGCAAAAACTCTTGCCTAGAAAACTCCTTGCCCAGGAGTATTTGGACCAATTGTTAAGCTCTAAGGAAGGTGAAAAGTTCAATTATGCTGACTGTTCATTAATGCCTAGGGGACCTTGCCCCACTTTGTGGTCGTGGGTAGGTGGAGAAGGGGATCACGGACCTCAGACGTGCATTCAGAACAGATGCCTCCCACTCGTGAAACACTGCAGGTGCTCTAAATAAGTGAAGAAAGCTTGCCTCTATTTTCTTACATGCTCAGAAAATAGAGCATCAAATTAATCTTAAGGGCAGTGAAGGGGTTGTCCTGGTTTGGGCTGGGACAGAGTGAACTCTTCCCAGCAGCTGGTGTGAGGCTGTGTTTGGGTTCGTGCTGAGGAGAAGCTGATCACACACTGATGGGTGGAGCTGCTGCCAGGACAGTCAAGGACTTTCCAGCTTCTCTGCTGTGCCCATGTCTGCAGGGGCAGGAGGAGCTGGGAGGGAGCACAGCCCCATCCCTAGCCCAGGATTCCACCTCAGGTTGAGGACTGAGACCCAAACTGGCCCATGGGCTATTCCATATCACGCATGTCATGCCCAGTATATAGATGAGGATCTGTCTGGAAGTACCCTCTCTTTCTAGGTCAGCTTTTGCTCTGGGTTGTTTCCTTCTGGGTTGTCACCCTCCCTCGGGCAGCTCTCAGTCTCAGACCCTCGGGCTCTTATCTCCATTCCAGAATTGCAGTTTCAGGACTCTCTCTGCTCTGGCATCATTAGCTGGGAACAGGCTGAGCCTTTGTCAGTGGGTGGTGAGGAGTGTCACTGTGTTCCACTCATTTGTGTATTTGTATATATTACTATTATTATCATCATTACTATTTCCAATCTTATTGTAGTTTACTTATTAAATTTTTCTTATCTCACACCATGAGTCTCTTTTCCCTTCACCCCTTTAATTCTTTCTCCCATCCCTGGGAAGGGGGAGGGTGAATGTTGTGTAAAACTACAACAGGGATCCAGGTGTGGTATGATAAAGACCATTCACCAGAAACCTCACGTGACAAAATCTACCCTGGAGGAAGCTGGGAGGAATGCAAAAGGGGGCTGTGGGGTGGCCATGAGTTATTGCCATGGAGCCATGCTGTCAGCCCACAGCAGAGGTGGTATGGCAAGTGGGAAAAATGCAAAACCTGCTGAAGGGACAAGACATAGATTTTCTGTAATTAGCAGCTGATGCCCATTGATTTTTGAAACAGCAACTCTTCGAAATAAAACAGATTGCACAATGGTCGCAGTGGCCCAGAGAAATGTGCCTGGGCTCCTGAGTCTGCTTCAGTGACAGATAACAGTGACACCATGACGGCGTTTCACAGCATTGACATGTGCATGCAATGGAGCGGGGACAGCATCTAAAGCCCCCTTTCTACTTCAGACCAATTTGGGTAAATAAACACAAACATTTCTAAGGCTTGATTGACTGAAGTCAGTGAGAAGGTCTCTGCTGACTTCACTGGGCTCCAGATAAGGTTCTTCAGTTCAGCAGCTTCCAAAATGCATCTGCTTTTCTGATTTAGTGCTATTGTTTGATGCGGGTCAAAACCAAATGAGCCTTAATTAGCTTCAAACTGAGTCCCCATGTTTCCAACATACCGGTTCATGTTTCTGTACTTAATTCAGGTATATACATTTGAAATCATCAGTGAACTCTGGCTTCTCTTGAAATACATGTTTTTTTCACAGTCTCTCACTAGCTATAGTGCTGTATTTCTAAATTCTTGTATAATCAAAGGTACACTAAAAATAGAGGAAATTCCTGTATATCAGGACAAAAAAAAAGGCACACAACTTCTTTGCTCACTGATGCAACCAAAACACCCAGGAGTTATGATAATGTGCATTCCCTTGACAGAGACTTTTATTTCATGCAAATTACTATGATTAAGATTCGAATACTTTTTTTCCATTTTCACACATTGCTTAATCAATGTGAAGTACTGTGTAAAAATTGCATCTCTTCGTAACAGTGATTTTGACCAAGTCAAGTGTTGCTGCTAGAATCCTAATCCAGACTTGTGATTCAATTATCATTTAGAGACTTTCTAAATTCAAATTAAGTTTACCAAAAAAAAAAAAAACCTTAATATCGATACAGATCATTTGTAGGTTTCATCAAAATAGTGTCCTGTTGCAAGGGAATGTAAAACATGTTGGATTCTTTCTGTTTCATTTACTTCTTTAACTTAACGTGAAAAATATACAGTGCTGCATGGAATCTGAGCATTAAAATGTATACCTTGGGACACTTCTGGTTTATATGGCATTGTTTATATTTTATAGGCAGCCATCCTGAGATCTTACGAGAATATTTAAGCGCTGGATGTGGACATCTGATTAAAGCAGTCACATTTTGATGACTTCACGAGTTATCATTCATCAGCTGAGTCCCAGAAACTCACTGCTACCTCATAACCCAAAGCAGGTCCTCAGAGCTACAACTACCTCAAACGACAGGTAAAAAAAGCGTCTCTTAAAAACCTCCCTCCTCTTGGTCATCTACTTAAAAATTCGGATGGGATATGCATGTATATGGTGCAGGTCGCTCGTAAACTGCTATAACCTCCTGGCTTCCACTTTTCTGCTTGGTGGGTTATTTCAGTCATGGTCTTTTTTTGGAACAAACGCACTGTGGGTTGCTCATGGGTGTTAAGGTCAGCAACAGCTATGATGTTGGTCTATCCCCTTATATCCTCATGCAATTTGGCATTGAAATTCCTTCCTCAAAGCCAGCAATGCTGGTAACAAATATTTTTGAGGAAGAAACCCCAGCTACTCAACATGAAGAATCCAATCAGAGGAGAAGTTGCTACATCCCTTGGCCCTGGAGATAACACGATCTATTCTGGAGAGCAATAGTCTGGAATTCATAATGTAAACCTTCTGAATTTCAGAGGCTAGCTAGAAAATTACATTTTCATTAGTTTTGACTAATTATTCTCCTACAACCACGCAGAAAGGTTACCTGGTGTCTTAAATCTGGTCTGTCTCTGGTATGCTACTGATTTTCCTTCCTTTTCATTCCTCACAGGACAGAAATTAGACATTGTCATTCCATATTATTTGCGACATGTTGACATTATAATTTAAAAGTATGCAGCAGTTCTGAACAGCTGGAGAGTAATCCTGAACTATCCTTGACAGTTTCCTTTGGAGGATGAATGCCCCTCCCTGGAGAACTGCAGAGTCTCTTATTTTAAACTAATTTTAGACAGTTTGCCCTCTTAGAAATGCACGCCACAGAGACTTCTCTACATGGCGAACAGCAGTGACCAGAGATAAGCACCCACACAGAAAAAGAGAGAATTCTAAAATAGATTTTTTCCTTTTCTGAGAGACATGTCTTGTTTGCAGGATGGCCTGATGGAGCCAAAGAGGCGCTCTCTGAGACAGCTCTCCCCTCGCGCTGTGCTGAGCTGGAAGCTTCTTGGATGCCGCACACACTTTGGTGCTGCTCTGGTTTACTTCTCCTCAAAAACTTGGGGGAACTGGTTTAAGCAGGGGGGATGTCTTTTCCCCGCATCCAACAGGTCCAGCACACTGCGTTTGCAACCTCTTGCTCCTGGAAGGGAGCAGGGAGCCATCTGCAGCAGCATTGTACATCACCTCTGCCTCTCAAAGATCTGAGGTACAATGACATTGAGTGGTGGGAGAAATGAGCCAGCAAACACCTTGTGTAAGATGGGAACCAGCTTCAGATGGCTTTGCCTTGTGGGTTGTTGAGAGAAGGGAGAAGGGTGGGACCTGGGGCATCTCCACTTTTTCTGCCCATCTGCAGCTATGGTCTAGCCTTGAGGACAGGTTCAAACACTCCCTTCCAACAAGCACTTGCTTCTCTAGCCAGAAATGTCTTGACTTTTCTTTCTTTCTTTCTTTCCTTCTTTCTTTCTTTCTCTTTCTTTCTTTCTTTCTTTCTTTCTTTTTTCCTCTCTTTTCTTTTCTTTTAATTTCTCTTCTCTTTTTTTCTCTTCTTTTCTTCTTTTCTTCCTTCTTTTTCTTCTTTTCCTTCTTTTCCTTCTTCTTTCTCTTTCTTTCTCTCTTTCTCTCTTTCTCTCTTTCTCTCTCTTTATCTCCTCTCTTTCTGTCTTTCTCTCTTTCTTTTTTTTTCCCCCAGAAAAGTCCTGACTTCATGTCATCATGTTCCTGGGACATCACAGGCAGAGGCACACTGATTGCAGATCAGACATCAGACAAGTGACCCATTTGCCAGGTCTGTGGGGTGATTTGGGTTTAGGTTAAGGGTAGAAAAAAACTGCTGTAATGATTATTGCTTTATTGTGTGTCATGTTGTTTGAACAGAAGCAGATCTATCTTGCAGAATTCATCTCAAGGACAAGCAAGAAGCACAAAAGAAGTGGTTCTCTGTTGTCCCAGGAGCTGGAGGCACTGCCAAAGGGATCTCTCCTAAAAAGCTGGTTCATGCCTCTCCTGGGTAGAAGAGCAAGAGCAAAGAAGGACTGAAGGGACAAACCCTTTTGGCCATGGATGGAGCAAAAGCACCCTGTGTCCAGTTAGGTGCAAGATTGGGTCAGACCTGAATTATGTTCAACCACATTTTTCCTAGATTTGCAATGAGTGTGGTCTGTCTGGGCACTGATGATTGACTTCTGCTCCACTGGGCCACTGAAAGGCTTCATATTGGCTCCGATGGGGCTTTGGTCCATCCTTTAATCTCTACAAGGTTTTTTCTGTGCTGCATATCTCCTCTGGGGAACAGGCTGTCTTTTCTGAACAGGAACCATAGCTGGCTGCAGAATAAAAATGTCTGGAGTTGGGCTATGGTGGATGCTGTGTCCTGTGAAGTCAAGGGGAAACTCATCACTGATTTCAAGGGCAACAGCTTGAGGTCCCTTCTTCAGCTGTCAATCCAGACTTTGCCTGGTGGTTCCTACAAATTAAATATTTCCATCAAATGAGGATAGTGTTCCAAAGAAGAAAGTCTGGCAGAAAAAAAAACAGAAGACTTCCCAGTTCTCATTTCTCTAATTAAAAACAACTCCCCTCAACTCTCAAAGCTCTAATCTGGGCAATAATACTTTTCAAGAACAGAATACTTCCCTTGCAGAATTTAGAGCAGCAAGCTTAAAAATCCACATTTTGGACTGAGGTGATTTTAAAAACAATTTCACTGCATTTTTTCTGTGGTTGGAGGAGCCAATAAGCCATAAACGTAAAGAGACTGAATGGACTGATATAAACCTACCTCTACAAGATCTGTGTTGAGAGGACTTGGTCACAGGAGTAATGTTGTTCCTGTGAAGAAGAATTTTCAGGCTCCAGCCCTCTGTATTGCATGTAGAGTAGCTGAACAGGTAATAATACCCAGCGTTGTGCCTTGGGGCCCGCAGGGATGGGAGACGAAGCCGCTCGAACACTTGTCTGTGTGCAGACACTCGAATACGTGAAGTGTGTGTGCCAGAGCTGAAGGGCTTACAGGACTCAGGTGTTTCCACCTGATAAAAAGCCAGGACAAGTGTTGTGAGAGTGCAGGAGTCTGAAGAGGAGACGTCAAGACTCGATATCTTTCCCTGAATGATTCATTGCCCCAAAAAACAGAATCTGAACTGTATTTTCCATTGGGGACCACATCCCCCCAGCTAAGAGAGGACCCCAAGAGCAGTTTCAGTGCCCTGTACATGGGAAGGAAAGAGACAGTGAAGCAAACTAATTTTTCCCAGGTCTTTCTAAACTGCTCTGAAGCAGTTGCTAGAAATGTAAGCTCAACCGTTCTCCAGAAAGAATAAGATGAAATACAATAAAATGTCTCAGCAGAGTTTTTAAACCCCAATATTGCTATTGATTTGCCATGGAAAGCAGAGAGCAATGAATAGTAACAGTGCAATGCCCTCAGGTTGGTTTTCTTGCGCTGAGATGCAGAATGTATCTAAACAAGTTTTACTAGAAATCGTCCTCTGGAGCACAAATCACCGCTGTCCATCATGGTCCCTCAGATCAGCTCACGACCCTGTTACCCTCTCCATCATGGCTCAAAATATGGAGTTGATGCAAAATGTTTAACAACCTGTGATGTGATCCATGCTGGAAAAGCATGACCAAGCCAAGGGTAGGGTGAGTCTTGCAAACTCTGTTCTTTGAATGAGGGTGAGATCCTCTCCGAATTTCGCACAGGTCTTTGCAAAACATTCCTGGGACACCCTGACAGGGAGAAATCAAGGGCATTGAGTGGAAGAGGGGCTGGTGGGCAGCCAGAAAACTGTCTGAGAGTTCCTGAACCATCCCTTCGTGCTTGTCCAGAAGATCTCCCAGGACCTCATTTCACCCTTGTACCCAGTGACTGGAGGAGTGACTGGACCCTGATGGTGACTAGCAGAGCAGATTGCTGATCTGAGGATTGTTCCTGCTGTGTGTAATGTCTGTATGTGGAATTAGAGGCATGGACAATTCTGGCCCCAAACAACTGTCTCCAAGTCTGGTGCTACTAGGGAAGCAAAAATCTGCATCTCCACATCACCTCAAGCCTTCCCCAGACATGGAGCTGCTTCATCTGTGTGAGTGCATCCTAAGATGCCTGTGAAAGTTGAAATCCTCTCCTGACTTTCTTCATCTACTGGTACCAGAAGCCATCCCTTCCAGGATAAGAAGAAAAACAACAAACCCTCCTTTTTTTCTTTCCCCCTCATGCATTTTCAATCGAAATAAATTTGTGCAAGCTATACTGAATGCGCTGCAAATCTCTTTGCATGGTTAAAGTCGATTAATTGGGGTTGGAAGCGAAAATTAAAAAATGGCAGCAGCTATCAAAATACAAATAGCCTCTCTGGGGCCTTTCGGATGATGGAGAACAAACAGATGCCGGAGCTGGCTCTGCCTTGAGGAGGACCGCCTCCTTCACCTTGGGTTAAACACTCAAGAGCAGAGCTGGGTTTTGGGGAGAGGGAACTGGCCTCAAAATAATATGTATATAATCCTCAAGATAATCAATTTCTTACAGATGCTTTGTAAACTTTCGTGTTCAAGAGCACAAGCCATAGTACTTTCTAAAACCCTAGGGGTTGCACTTGATATCCATTTGTTATTTCCTAATGCTATTCAATCTTTTTTTTTTTCTCCCCTGTTTTTTTGAAGCTTGCAGCAATAAGCCTGAGTCTTACGTCGGCAGTCACCACCGCTTCTGCCATTCTGCAGTGAACTTTGTGCGCATTTCCATATTCCTTTTCTTACACTCCCGATAAAAGCATTATCAGGGAAATTCAAAAGCAAGCAGAAAACTGGCATAGCTAATTTAGGCTAATTAGTATGGCAAAAGCTGAGTCTTGTACTTCAGAGGTTCCCATGCCCTCCCATGTCTCCACCTGATCGCCTTGTCCAGCAGCAAACCCAGGAGGCAGCTCCAATTATATCATAACCTCTTCAAACACCAAGCCACTCAAGCTAATTTTATCCTATTAAACAGACTGAAGGATTCAGAAGAAAGGTTCTCCCCCAAACGCTTCAATTACCAGTGTCCCTGATTACCATCTTTACAATCCTATATGCTACAGTTAAATACTTTTTTGCTTAGTGTTGCTTTCTTGATTTAGATGAAAAGAGAGTATTAAGAGTATGCCTTTTCAACTCAAGCAAGTGACATTCATAAAAAAAAAAAAGGAACCTCTCTTGTTATTAACATGTTTAATCAAAGTCAAGTTTAGAACTGTTCAAAGACAATGTAATTGGGGAAGCGTAAGCATCCCCTCGCATCCAGTGGCATTTAAAGCAGCCACAGGTAACTGCCAATAACAGCAGCAATGGCCAGAAGTATTAGGTCTAGAGGAAAAAAAGAAATAAAAAGACCAGCGGGATCTCCTGAAGCAAGGAAATTTTGAACGGTGCTTGAACTAAATCTCACAGTGCTAATCAGCAATAAAGACAGAAAACAGCCTCTAAAGTATTGGGCTGGTTCTTCCTTCCTTGCACCAATCTGCAGCAGACGTTGGCCTTGAACACACAGTCCCTCCTGGCCAAATGCACTCAGCTGGGTCACAGATGTGCCTGGGCTTAAGGCAGCGCACGACCTTTCCTCCCTCTGCTCCGGTCTTGATGGTGGCCTCGAGCCTTCACTCTCCATCCCCATGATGCTCCTTCTCTGCTGGCCATGCCCATGGGAATGGGGAGCTCGCCTGGGAACCACCTTGCCATTTTCCTGGCTGGTGCCTCCTGCAAAGGGGCTGCAATCTTGGCTGATGACTCCAGGTGCTGCTATAATTCAAATAATAATTGTAGGACCCAGGCTATTATTTTTAACAACAGAGAGGGTAATGGAAAGAATATATATAATTCGAACATCAAATTAACCTTCTCCTGAACACTGAACCTGGGAGATGTTCAGGTGATAGCAGTACCTGTTAGGGCAGCATTTATATGGAAACAAGACTTAAGGTCTTTTCCAACCTAAAGGATTCTATGATTTTAAGACAAGGATATGGCTAACCTAGGAAATTCAGTAGGACAAGTCAGAGCAAAAACACATCTTGCTTTTTTTTTTTTTAAAGGAACTTGTTCTTCACTTTCCCCAAATAGACTAATTTTGCTTGTTTCTCTTCTCCCACAGACCGCAATAATTTTAAAACACTTACGACTTAATATTCCTGTTTTCTTTTGGCGTCACCCCAACTTGTTAGCTCCCAGTCCATCATGAGCTGGAGGTATTTGGGGGCTGGATTTCACTTCTGATCCACTCATCCTTGCAGCTGAAAAATGAGCATTTTTCTTTCGCTCTAGAAAGAAAGAAAGAAAAAAACAAACAAACAATTTCTGTCATTTAACAGAAATTGAATGAGTTTCACCCAGTTGCCCACTCTTTGGGTGATATGGAAATGCTATTGTCTGCAGACAATGATTCTCATGCAAATGAAACAACAGCTAAACAAGAATCCTCCCTATCTCTGGGCCAATTTTCTTACAGTTTCAGCAGAGCTTAATCTGTTGGCAGAAGTGTTTAGGCCCATTAACAGCTAAAGTCACAGAGTCCACAACTCACCCTGCTGACAGTAAACAAGGAATTTGAGGAATGGCCTTTAAACAATGGCTAAGCCACAAACCATTTTGTCATCAAATGCTGTGAAAGGCATATAGGCTGATGATTTTCTTCCTTGGGTTACAGCGATTTGAAAGACCAGCTTCCCTCCCCTGAGTCCCCAGCACCCTCCAGGCTTGGGTTACATCTGTTTTATTTGCCTTTCCAGCCCTACAGCTGTGGGATGGGTTATGCAGGTGTGCTCCTGACAAATAAGTCATTCCAGGGCTTCGTATTATTTATTTGTACTGACCGTCTCGGAGGTCTGGGCCCCCCTATGCTCGGCACTGCCCAAACAGAGGTCAGCGTGATGCTCCGTGTCCCACAGGGAAGACCCCCGGATTTAATTTTGTTCAGGGAATATTACACCCAGGTCCTTTCCTAGCAGCACCATGAACAAAAAGAGAAAATTTACTCTGGGGGAGAGAAATAAATGGTAATTTCCAAATAAAATAAATTGCTAAATAAAATCCATAGAGGTTGTATCTCACCAGCAGGGCTGGGATGGAAAGAGGGTGTGACGATGCTGCCACTGCTTTCCCCACCGTGTTTCTCAGTTGGAGGCTCTACTAGGCGCTGCCAAAGGCAGATGCCAAGGGTGCTGCCTTTGCATCCTGCTGCCTGAATGGCACCCAAATTTATCCCCTCCCCCTGGGAGAAGCATAGCCGAAGTGATGGCAGATGGCTGTGACCCAAAAGATGATGTGGACAACATTTTACCTGGAGTTGTTTGGAAAATACGACTCTGAAAACTCATGATGCCAATGCCATGCCAACACCAATGCCATGCCAACAGCGAAGCAAAAGCCTCCCATCTACTTTTCCCACACTGAGCAAGAGTGCTCATTTAGCAAAGAACCAAAGCGCAGCCTGCTACAGACCCTTCCACTGTGTCCTTCCCTTGGTGGAGAACAGGAGAAGGTGTCGCACCACCATCTCCCACCCAAATTGTCCTTGCCTGCTCTCTTGCCAGAAAGGAGTGGGGAAGCCAGAAGCAAAGGCAAAGACAGAGGCTCAAAATAATCTCCCTTCACACCTGACCCAAAGACCATCAAGGGCAACAGACTGAGCTAATCAATACTATTACTGAAGGTCCATTCCCAGATGAAGCGTGAATGCTAAACTGGGCTACTGGTGTGGTGCGAGATATCTTTTTCTCTACTGGTTCTCCCCAAAATAAACCAAAGAAGAAGGAGAGGAGAAGAGAGGAGTGAGGAGCAGAGGAGGTAATGAAATAATTTGTGGCTGCTTATGTAGATATCCTGTACTTTGACTTTTTCAGGCTCCATCCAAACTGTGTTGCCTCCACCAGCGCCAGGAGGGATGCCCATCGGCATGATAAGGGGATGTGAGAGAAGGAAGGGACAGAGGGATGGAGTGGGAGAGGGCTGTCTGTGCCTGCAACGCAGCTCCGGGCACCAGCCCGCAGCCAGCTGTATGGCAGGGCTCTTACTGGGCCACAGCTCCGGACTATCCACCTTTCACGTCTCCACCTCTGGCATTCAGTGCCATTAAGGGCAGATGAAAGCAGGTGGTTTTAGTAAGGTGACCTCTGCATGACAGCTTGACCGTTCTTCTGCCCAACTTTGGTATAGGCTGGTTCAAAATTTTCAATATCAGAACTGTTTTCCCCAGTAAATTAGTTCTGTAGCAGACAAGATTCTGGGTTTTACTGAAATATAAATGAAATATGAAATGTAATGAAATGAAGCAAAACCAAACAAAATAAAATACAATTTTTGTTTTTTTAAAGTGACAAACTTTTTTGCCTTTTGAGGTATCATTTTTAAATTAAACGCTATGGTTTTTCGTGGCAGTTTTTAAAAATGAAAACCAGTGTCAGTCACTGTATTAAAGGGTGATATTTCTCTGTGCCAACCTTGTTTCATCTGTATCTTCGGACCACCATGGTTACAGTGACACTGTTGCTAACTGCTAATTAAACGTGGGAGGAAAGAAGATTGTGACGCATTTTTACAGATGGAAATTGGGAACAACTCTGGTGATGCCAGTAACAAGCTATCGAAGTAAGATCAGAAATTAATTTTTCCATAGATCTTTCTGTATAATCCTCAGTAACGTGGTGCCCTATACCCACACCCGTGTGAAGAGAGGGCTGTTGGGTGCAGGGTTGGGAGGTGACACACCAGAATACATGTCCAACCTCCTGGCCTGGTGCCCCGTCCCAACACATTGCCATGCTCGAGACAGAACCTCGTTGCAGCCCTTCGTAAGAGCATTTAACTATGATGCCACCTTTTCCCTGACTTCACATTCAAGCTGATGTTAACAGATGGAGAGGCAGGACATGAATTAGACAGATGAGAGTTGGAAGCACAAGGAAAGGATGAAAACTAAGAATTTAGCATGGAGCAGACAACTTTATCAGCACTGCTGGGACCACAGGGGTGTATTTTGCCAGAAGAATGTGACACCAGCACTCCATGAAGGCCACTTTTTACTGCACTGAAAACTCTTTTTCTAGTGCTAACATACTAAGGAGTCTTTATATAATTCCCCAAATACCAACCAAAACCACTCCTTGGAAACAAAGTGGAGTTTATGCAGCAGCCAAGCCTTTTACTCTACAAGACAGCATCAAAGAGGTGATCTAATAAAATTTTAAACAAGGCATAAAACTGAAATCAAACACTCTGGTTTTTGTGTTTTGTGGGTTTTTTTTTTTTTTTCCTATTTCTGACAGACCTGAACATTTCTTGGAAGAGTTTCCTCTAAAAGAAATCACCATGTTAACCCCACAGCAGGAGACTATCCCTATATATACACACAGACACATATATAAACACAATTATATGCACAAATAAAATCAGTAAATAACTTTGCAAGACACAATCCTGCAAGATGCTGAGCAGGATGTCCTGATGGGGAGGGGGTCCCAGGGTACCCACAGGTCTGTGGTGGAAGGGGATCCCTCAATACCTGCCCAGCCAAAACACAAAACAAGGAGGCACAGCTGTCACATCTGGTGAGGGCCAGGCAGGATGTGTGTGGCAGCTGATACAAGGTGTGCTTGGGGTCTGAACGTCCAGTTAAAATTATATTAGGTTTTAGAGAAAAACTGAAGTCCACTAAAATTTGAAGGAACTTTTTACCTTGTGTGCTGCACACTTGAAGTTTTGCATCTGAAGAGATGGAAGGGCTCATTTTGGCGAGTGGGGCTTTCTGCCTTTTCACATCTTCCTTTTGATTAGAGGGGAGGTGAAAAGAGAAGCCTGATGAAAACCTATTAAGATAAGGACTTGGGTAAGAGATGTTGAATGAATTACAAAACTTAAAATTATTAGAATTGTCAGAGAGACAGAAAGACAAGCAAAACTTGATGTGTATTGAGCAAGTAAGGACACACCAGCTAATTTGGAGTTTTTGCTCCCATTTTAGAAAGTCAAAACATGTGATAGCTTTCCTTTTTGAAGGAGGTACAAATAAAATATAGATATTTTGCTGATGAAATATTTCCTCTTTTGGGCTTTATCACAAGTCAAAATGATGCTGGTTTTTACAGTTTAGTCCCAGTTAATCAGAACTTGCAATCAGAGGCATCACGTTGTACTTCTACCTGCAAGTGAAGCCAGAGTTAATATTCCTGCACGGTCCAGGAGCCTTTTGGTGGGCAGATGGACCCTCTGCCCATAAACGATGAGGGAAGGCTCTGCTGCAAAGTGAGATGCAGGCTCGAAACGTGCCTCTTCAGGGAAAGGGTGGCATCCCAGACACAAGGCTTTCAACCTTGCCAAGTTCTCTGCAGGGTATTAGGAGATTCTTTCTAGTTGCCTAAAGCCAGCCACTCAAACTTTGCAAGCACAAATATTCACCCCAAATGTGAGCATGGCATGAATCAAGCAACAAAAGTTAATCAGCATCATTAAATCTGTCAGACCAGCAGGTTACTAAAATTACCACTATTCACTCTGAAAACGGGAACAAAAAATTATGCTCCAGCTTTCTGAGCCTGTTTGTCTTGTTTTCCCACACTGCTTATGAATTACTACAGTATATTACAATGTCCTCTATCCATCTTCATTAGCATTGTGAGCAAATTGTATTGTGCCGTAATGCAGCTTTTTTTTTTTTTTTTTTTTTTTGGTATTGTACAAACATATACGATGTACAGAAAATGGGCAATTTAATATGAAAAGAATATTGTGCCTCAGAATTTTTATTTTCTAAACAGTCATTTCGGTTGGGAATTATTGCATGATTTGTGCATAATTTCTCATGGATAGTTATTTAAATATAAATAGGGAAAATATGTAATTCCATATGGTGGCTATCTACCCTTTCTTGATGCCTCTCCATATTTTTAATAGTGCAATAAACAAAAGATAAAAACATCTCTAAGCCACACACTAGTCAAAAGAAGATAATTGTGCCTGTATGTGTTTATTGTAATTTGAATGTGCTTCAATTAACTTTCCTCAATATTTCCCAGTTCTTTTAAAAGAAACTTAAATTGGTTTTTATTTTGTGAAATCTGTTTTCTGTGCAACAAAAAAAAAAAAAAAAAGACCCCAGTGCCTTTGTTTACCTCATTATGGATATGCCCCATCCAGGCGCAAAGCTCCAACTCTTTATTCCCAACTACCTTTCCCCCCCCCCCACTAC
>NW_010120708.1:88946-92823 GCF_000699245.1 Pterocles gutturalis
TAAGAAAAAATATCAAATTTCTAGTGTTCCCTAAGAAGAGGCAGCTCATCATTGCTCAATATATCACATATCAAAGTGTGACAAAACATGAAAATGGCAGAAAAGCCAACTCTAGAGTTTTGCACTGCAGTCACTTTTAAAAGATGAGAAATTATTGCCCTTTCCTCCTTCAAATCATCAGGACGACCAGAACAGAGAGAGTGTCTATAGAATGCTTGTTGTAATTAACCTTGAGGCTTTTATTTAAACAAGGTCAAACATTTTAATAGCTTTATAAATCAAGGTTGGGTCTGTACGGCTCTATAGTATCAGGCTAGTGACAAAATGCACACGGAATAGTCATTAAACAGCATTTATTTGCAGAAAATATATCCTGCAAGCTTCAGAGAGACACACCCGCTGGCTGATCTAGCACCGACAGACACACAGCTCCAGCCCCAACCCAACCATCCCAAGGTGGCCGGTGTGATGGGCTTTTATTATGCGCTACCAAGGAGCCAAGGCTGGATATTGGTAAATTAGGTTGTTTGTAAGCTAACGGCATTTTTAGTACAATTGCAAGATTACAGGGGGTAGATTGCAATCATCCCAATATCTGCTATTCTGTCCTTAATTTAGTCTGGTTTTTATTCACTTTCTCTTCTACTTTAGTTAGCTTTTAGTGGAAGGAGAAGGACGGAGGACATTTGAGTTGAGTAAGATGAACTACTTCTTACGTGTTAGTGAGTAGTTACTCAGGAACCTTTATCAGTCTCTAAAAATAACACTCGTGGATTCCTCTGGCCATCCTGGGTTATCTCCTACTTCCTAACAAAATATGTCCATCAGGAGTAATTTTTTTCTGAACGAGGAATATCACACATATTTTGCACTCTAAATAAACAGTCACTTTAAAGTCACACCCATTCATAATTTCACACATAATTTTCTTTGGTGTACCAAAGGATAATAAAGAAGATCATAGGCCACAGCACCTGACATGGCTGCTTCACACAACGGTCTGCTCTGCAGACATCCCTTACCAAAAATCCTTTATTTGAAGTTGAGAAGATCCATGTGGACAATAGACACCCACTATACATGTGACCCACCAGCTGTAAAATAGCCGGTGTAATTTCCCTAAATGATTCAGCTAATTTCTCTCCAAATATTTCTTGGCTGTTAAGTGTTTTTTCTTAGCCCCATGGTATATGGAACACTCGTTATTCACTAAACTTCACATTTAGGTTGCCACAACCACTTCCCATTATGAGCTCTGGGCCCTGGGGACCATCAGTGGGGCTGCAGCTGGGATCGTCACCTAAACCTCCTCCGTTTCACCTGGCCACAGCATATTGCACGGCATCCTACCAACAAAAATCCCACATATCAGTGGGGCCAACAGTGGGGACCAAACTGGGTGAAGAAAGAAACAATTTTTGGCACCTTTGATTGACTTCTCCTTTCATTTGTTCCCCTTCTGTGCCCTCTGACTGTTCAAGCGGTTGGAGTAACCCCCAGGAAAAAGAAAAAACAAACAGTTGTGCTAAATGAGATTTTTATGTGTGGGTGTTTAAGTATTGGCGTGAAGCAAATTTCTCCCCTCTTCTCATCAGAATGGGTAGGAGACCATGCGAGTGATGTGACCAATTACCACCCAGCACCCCAGAGCAGCTTCTGAATATTCACATTCAATTGCTGGTTGGGTGGAACAATTGGTTTGAACAGTTTGAAAAGGCAATGATGTCAAACGTGCGGCATGATTAAACACAGCGAAATTACCAGCCGTTGAGCTGAAAAAGAAGCTCTGTTTCCTTCCCAGGGTAATTCTGCTTTCAAATTTTGCAGGAAACACCATGCTCAGATGGCTTCTTCCCGCACAAAGGGCAAAGGTGTGGCTGGTTTTGGAGGCAGCATGGACCGGGACACACATGGGAGCTTTCATAGGGGTGTAGCAGGCCACCCTCATCCTCACGCAAAACCACGCTTCTACCCCAGGTAGAGCAACGCAACAGCACATTTTGCCAGCGTACCATGATGCAAATGTGATATGAATCAAAGATTTCTGGGGCCAAGTATCCAGGAGTTGAATTATCCAGATAAATGGCAAAGGCTGCACCTTGTCCATCAGTATCAGCTTTTTTTGCGAACTCTTCTGCTTTCTGTACAGAAAAGGAACGTGTTAAACACACAGTCCTGCTTCTTGGTTCACGCCTGGTTTTGCCATCACTGGAAATGACCTATCCCTTTTTAAAAAATAGATCATTAATTCTTCCATCCTCTTTTTCTGCTTTAAAAATGCATATATCACTGAAAGGTATAGTTCAGCAGTAGCTCCAGTTATATGGCTGAGTCACACAGATCCAAGCATTAAGAGAAACAGCATTTTTTTTCTTTAGTGCACAGAAAAGTGTGTGGTTCCCAGATGGCAGAGGGGAGCTGGGAGCACACAGACGAGGAGAAAAAAGTAACACGTCCTCCAGGATCCTATCTGATGCTGAGCCCTTGTCAGAGAGAGTGGGCACAGAAACGCCTCCCAGTGCCGGCTGCTCAGGTCTGGGGCCAGCTCTGAAAATAATTTCTCTCCTCCCTGTTCCCTTCAGGGAAGGTGATTGTGCATACTCTTGTACCAAAAAAAAAAAAAAAAAAAAAAAAGTTTTTTTTCTTAACAAGCAACTCCTACACATTTTGTGAATGTGCAAAATAGTTCTTAAACATGATGCAGGAGGCTAAGATCAGGAAACAGCCTGTACAAAATCCAGCCTGAAACTAGGGAACTTTTTGTTTTCCTTTCTTCTTGTTTCCTACCCTGAGATCTGAGCTAATTTTCCCCATCCATAGGCCCCCCCCCCACCCTCAAAAAAAAAAAAGGGGGGAGGGGGGGGAAGACTGTATTCACTAATTATACATCCTGAAAAGAATTTGGTTCAGTGTAAGATGATCCTAGTGATATGCTAATCCTTTTTTCTGCTTGGTGCAGCCTGAAGCCTGTGTCTAACATTTTTTTCAACTGTATGACAATAAAAGTTGTTGCAACAAAAGAAATAAATGGGCAGCTAAAGAAGGTATAGCTGAAACACATGGCAGACCAGTTCTCTCCTCTCCTTCTGGCTGCTCTTTTGTGGGATCTGGTTTGGTATCCTCAAGTCAATAGCCCAAAGCCAGCCACCTTAGCAACTTAGTATGACACCCAAGCCCTCTCTCTTTACATTCATGAATAGTCAGCAAGCAGCAGACAAAATAGAACTAATCTTTTTTGACAGAATTGTTCAATTTTAGAGGAAAGGCTTTTGAGGCACCTTCCATACATTTGCAGAATATGAGAGAACAATGGCCACCATCGCATTTTGACAAAAGGACGACCAGGGGTGCGAGCGCACGCACACACGCACCCGCATCGGCCATTTCGGTAAAATATTGCTGCTAAGTTCAAGCGATTGCACGATACGCCCATTGTTAGGGGGAAAGCTGGCAGGCAACAAAAAAACAAATACTTTTTAAAACAAACCCAAACCCCTCCATTATTTTGTTGCTGATTATTAAACATACACATCATGAGAACGTGCAATTAGGGTTGTTTGTCTTGATTAACCAAAGTTAAGAGAGCTGATTAATATCCACTCTTTAATTTCCTGTCATAGGCTGATAACTTCATCTTTTTTTTTTTTTAATTTTTTTTGGACCAGTGATTCTTATTGTGAAATGCATTCAATTCGGCGGGTTCTCGCCTGCATTTAAAAGCTGGTTTTGCCATTTAAAAACCTGAAACACCCCAGCCACTCACAAGTCTAGTATGTGCAGAGAAGGACATTCCTCCTTTTCCCTTCTCTCCCCTCCATTTAATGCTTGCCATATCTCTATCTCGAAATACAGGCTGAGCAGGAAAGAGAACATAATA
>NW_010120709.1:0-6490 GCF_000699245.1 Pterocles gutturalis
GTGCCTCCGGGAGCGGTGCACCCCCCACCCCGTCTGGGGAAATCGTGAGTATAGCTCTGGGATTGTTAGCCGGCAACAGGCTGAGCCTTTGGTCATTGGGTTGGGGGGGGGGCAGTATCATTGTGTATCACTCATTCCCTCCCTCCTCCAGGATCGTTGGCCAGGAGCGGGCTGGGCTTTTGGTCATCGGGTGGGGGGGCAGTGTCACTGTGTATCACTCATTTGTATATTTGTATATAGTATTATTTTCAATATTGTGTTATTAAATTGTCCTTATCTCAACCCATGAGTCCTCTTTTCCATTTACCCCTTTAATTCTCTCCCCTATCAGTGGGTGGGGGCGGGAACTGTGTGAGGGGGTGTGTGTGGCTTGGCCCCCAGCCAGAGGCTAACCCATCACAGCTATTCAAATGGATTACAGATTCACCATGCTCTAATGAGTTAAAGATGTAGTAGTGAGGAAAGAAACTCATTGTTGCAGTAAAATGAAAACACAAGGAAGGAAGAAATAGAAATTGCCTGTGGGTTCAGAAAAGTGAGAGAATGAAGTAAGGAAAAAAAGACAACCTGTGTAAGTGTTGTAAATGATTTTTTTTTCTATTCTGAAGTCATTAACCTCCAGCACTGACTGTTTGTGACACTTCAGTAACCATCTGAAGGGTGACAAGAATTATAAGAGAGATTATAATATTCCTACAGACCTATACAAAAAGTGTCTGAAAGATCAAGAAAGTAAGGCAATGGGTGGGATGGTAGATATCTTATCTTTAAAAGCAGCAAAATAAACAATTATCTAGTGCTTGTGCTTTTAGTTCAGTCAATACAAGTTATGTTGGTAGCTTTTGAAAATAAACTAGTCATATTTTGTATGACTGTTACAATTGTCACAGAAAACTGATTATGAAAACTTACTGATTTTGCCTCATTTCTCTTGTTGCTATAACAGGTTAAAAGAATATTCAGGACATCACAAAATTAATTTAATTCTGAGTTATCCCGGCATATCTATACAATACTTTCTGGTAGCTTGTAAAATATAAACACCAAAACTGCAGAGCGGTACCAAGATATTTTCGTTGTGAATAGCATGTCAAATCAGTTTTTAGTTTGCAAGTTGTTTATTTGAAGGTTGTCGGGGTTTCAATACATTTATTACAAATTAATCATAGAATACTGAGATAATAGTTCTTATTCACTGCTTTTGACCAAGGTAATTGAAAAGAGTCAGTGTTTGTCTGTCTATCTTAGATGGCATGGATCTGATGACACATTTCAGTCCTTAGAACTGATGCCGGGAACTCATAGCTGCTTTTCCTACAAACATATGTCACCAGTGGTGTTCTGCAGGGATCGGTTTTCGGGCCTGTCCTGTTTAACATCTTTATCAGTGACCAGGATGGGGGGATTGAGTGCTCCATCAGTAAATTTGCTGATGACACCAAATTGAGCAGGTGCGTTGACTTCCTTGAGGATAGGAAGGCTCTGCAGAAGGATCTGGACAGGCTGGACCGATGGGCTGAGGCCAATTGTATGAGGTTCAATAAAGCCACGTGCCGGGTCCTGCACTTTGGTCACAACAACCCCCTGCAACGCTACAGGCTTGGGGCAGAGTGGCTGGAAAGCTGCCCAGCAGAGAGGGACCTGGGGGTGCTGGTCAACAGCCTGCTGATCATGATCCAGCAGTGTTCCCAGGTGGCCAAGAAGGCCAACAGCATCCTGGCCTGCATCAGAAATAGTGGCCTGCATCAGAAATAGCCAGCAGGACTAGGGAACTGATTTTGCCCCTGTACTTGGCACTGGTGAGGCTGCACCTTGAATACTGTGTTCAGTTTTGGGAAGGGTCTGGAGCACAAGTCTTATGAGGAGCGGCTGAGGGAGCTGGGGTTGTTTAGTCTAGAGAAGAGGAGGCTGAGAGGAGACCTTATCACTCTCTACAACTACCTGAAAGGAGGGTGTAGTGAGGTGGGGTGCTGGCCTCTTCTCTAAAGTAACAAGTGATAGGACAAGAGGAAACGGCCTCAAGTTGCACCAGGGAGGTTTAGGCTAGGTATTAGAAAAAATTTCTTCACCGAAAGAGTGATCAAGCATTAGAACAGGCATTGGCCCAGGGAAGTGGTGGAGTCACCATCCCTGGAGGTGTTCAACAAACCTGTAGATATGGCGCTTAGGGACATTTTTTCATGATTTAGGTGGTGTTGGGTTGGACTTGATGATCCTTGAGGTCTTTTCCAACCTTAATGATTCTATGATTCTATATAGTTAACTAATATGCTCTTTCTCTGTATGCACATGCAGAGATCAAAGTATTACCTTACCAATTGCTCACAGAATCGCGAAGGAATTTTAAAAGGTCCTGAAAAGAACCCCTAAAGACACTTTCAACAGAATCTTATCATAGCATGTTGTATTATCTTGGTTAAACTAAACCTATGCTACCAATTTCTACTAATCCTTACCTGCTGTACCCAAAAATATATCAGTGATGCGCTGGTTTTGGTCAACAGAAATGGAAGAGTAGGTGTAAGATTTGCTTTGCTTTCCTCATATACTTGACTGCGATATGTACAAGGAGTTAATCCTCTGAGAAAATGTTAATAATCACATGTAAAAGAGCATTCAACATTTCTGGATGATAATGTGTTTCTCCAAAGAAGCCTCAAGTCAGTGATACACATAACAAAGTTATTAGGCCAATGGGCCTTTATCATTAACTTTACTTACAAAGGTCATCAAGAAGAAAATTATATTTGCTGTTTTCAATCTGACATCTTCCATGAACCTTAAAGAGGTAGTGTCACTTCAGCTTCAAGCAGAGAAAAATCTCAGAATAATGGAAAATGAAAAAAAGTATTATACATCAATAATTGAAGTACAGCTGAATTGTGCAATTTGAAATTGAACTAAAATTGAGGAGGAGCAGTGACACACAAAATAGTACAAGAGAACTTCACATTCACTATTAAACTTGTGATTATAGGCAGGAGTAATGATATTTTAATAAACAAGTAAAATTTTCTATTAAAGAATGACTAAATATTTTAAAATTCTAGAAATAGAAATCAAAGTCAAAATGTATCTAATATCTCATCCAAAACCTGTAGTAGAAAATAGTATAAAATAGTTCATAGTGTTAACATGTTAAACATGAAAACATCAAGATTTCCTAAAATTAAAAAGACTGGTTAAAATTAATTCTGTCACTCATGTATGTGTAATTTGACAGTGATTTTCAACATATGATTAAATGTTTTAGTTTCATGTCTGTTATTTTATAACTTCTCCACATCTGACCTGGCAGCTACACTAGTGGTACTGTAATAAAATTCTTGCACAAAATTCCCAGAATTTTTCTTTGGAGGTAGACTTTTATACATTAGCAAAGACCCTGCTGACCCAGAAAAAACCTCTGTCTCTTCTGGTATTTTTCTTCCGAACACAGTTGTATGCCAGGGGGAAGAGTATGGGGAAAAAGGCACGTGTACAACACTTTTACTTCCTAGTTTTTGGTATTCACTTTAGGAATTGCTTTGAGGTTGCACCTAGACAAAAACCCTTCCAATGAACATTGATGATCACAATTTTTCTCGGCTTTTTTTAATCTTATAAATTTGTTCTAGATATTTTTCTGTGTGAAGAAATTCTACACACAAGTTCAGTTATAAGTTGTGAGAAAGCAGGGGTTCAGTATTGGGGCCAGTTCTGTTTAATATCTTTATCAAAGATCTGGATGACGGGATCGAGTGCACCCTAAGTAAGTTTACAGATGACAGCAAGCTGTGTGGGAGTGTTGGTCTGCTGCAGGGTAGAAAGGCTCTCCAGAGGGATCTGAAAAGACTGATGTCCTGAGGCCAATTGTATGAGATTCAACAAGGCCAAGAGCCAGGTCCTGCACTTGGGTCACAGCAACACCATGCAATGCTGCAGGCTTGGGGAAGAGTGGCTGGAAAGCTGCCTGGTGGAAAAGGACCTGGGGGTGTTGATTGACAACCAGTTGAATATGAGCCAACAGTGTGCTCAGGTGGCCAAGAAGGCCAATAGCATCCTGGCCTGTATCAGAAATAGTGTGGCCAGCAGGACTAGGGAAGTGATCATCCCCCTGTACTCGGCACTGGTGAGGCCGCACCTTGAATACTGTGTTCAGTTTTGGGCCCCTCACTACAAAAAGCACATTGAGGTGCTGGAACATGTCCGAAGAAGAGCAATTAAACTGGTGAATGGTCTAGAGAACAAGACTTATGAGGAGCAGCTGAGGGAAAAGGGATAGTTTAGTTTGAAGAAAAAGAGGCTGAGGGGAGACCTTATCATGCTATACGACTACCTGAAACGAGGTTGTAGCAAGGTGGGTGTTGATTTCTTTTCCCAAGTAACAAGAGATAGAACAAGAGGAAATGATGTCAAGTTGCACCAGGGGAGGTTTAGATTGTATTTTAGGAAAAATTTATTCACAAAAGAGGTTGTCAAGCATTAGAACAGAGTACCCAGGGAAATAGTTCAAGTCATTATCTCTGGAGGTATTTAAAAGACGTTTACTTAAAAGACATGGCGCTTAGGGACATGGTTTAATGATGGACTTGGTAGTGTTACATTAACAGTTGAACTCAATGATCTCAGTAGTCCTTTCCAACCTAAATGATTCTATGATTCTATGATTTACAGAAATATCAAACAGTTGTCCTCCCTTCTTGAGTGCTTTCAGGGACTAGGAATTTTTTTTTTTTTCTCCTATTGAACAATCCCCAACAACATCAAAATGTTTCCTATATCAGTTACAGTGAAATTAAATTCCATCGTCATGTATGTACACCTAGGACCAGTTCCCTTCTCCCGTCCTTTCTACTATTTCTGTATACAGATTTTCATTTTTGGATTCCCCTAAGACAGTTACATTTCTTTAGGGACCTTTAATGGAAGATCTTACTAAAATCCTGGAAATGTATGTACATTCCAGCAATTAGATCTTCATTACCCTCAAACTCCAAGGATGCATTAATACCAACACATTTAATGTGTCTACAACTGTTCTCTGGCCCTTGAGTACACTAGGAGGGACCAGGCTATATTTCATATTCTCCAAAACATGGTGGCTGCATGTCGAGAATGGTCTCTGGATTGCACCAACTCCTAAACCGTAATCAGGACAGTGATATTTGGCATGAGACAAAAGCCTGCCAGAGTATTCTAAGAGTTTATTGGTAAATAGAATCAAGTTCTTCTCTCTGGGAAAGTTCCCAAAGAGCCATTGACTTTTTTACAGTATTGTATTGATTTTGGATGAAAAGACTGCTCTCTATAGAATCTGCATTGATTCTACCTTCTTTCCCATCTCTCTCTCTTTCTCTCTTTTTCCCCTCCTGCCAGTTTCAATCTTTACAGTTTGCCTGAAGTTAAATGATTTACCAGTTCATTTTCTAGTTCTCTCCTGGACTATTTTAAAAATTGGTATCCCACTTGATTCTTTCCATCCTTCTGATTTCAGCTGGTAGTTAGCAATTTCATATTTTGATTACCTTTAGAGTTCTGGCTGAATATCTTCTCTTCATGTCAATTTCTTACTAATATCTTTATTGGATTATCTTAATAGTCATCTACTGACACTTCAATTTGAGACAGTTCCTTAGACTGTTCCTTAATGAGAAAAAGTCCACCATTACAGAGATGTGTTAGGAGAACACAAATGCAATACATTTTTAGCTACTCTGCTATGGTCATTTCTTCCCTAAGTGTTGCTTTCACACCTGCATCATCTCTGGACCCTTGTCCATTCTTTGTCAGTCTTCCTGACCTCACTGTGCTTAAAAAAAAGCTGTATTAGAAGTTTTAATGTTGTTAGTAAGTCACTCCTAAATACTTTTTCAAAACTGCAATGTTTAACTCACCAGCATACATCCTCTTTTCTACTACTTCCTTTATTTGGAACCAGCTTTTATCTTTTGGACAACTCTTATTTGAAAAAGAACTGAACCCCTATACTGAGCTGGTTACTAGCACTTTTTAACCTTTCAGGTAGGTATTTTGTAGAGACTTACACGTGGTTTTTAATTTTCTATACTGCCTGCCTTAGAGAGTTTAGACATATTACCTCTCTTCACTGTCTTTCTAACTTTCATTGAAATTATTTTATTAATGTATATAGAGTTTTTCTCTCTGAAGTTAAGTATTATTGTGGTAGATTTCCGTAGCCCTTTTAAGCATGCTAAATTGTTTAATTCTAGCATTTTTTGAAAGTGATGTATTCCGGTGCTTTGTTGGGCATTTAACATGAAGTAAGGCACTGCAACACCTCAGTCTAAGGAACCCAGAATGTACTTTAGGCAGGAATTTAGATTCGGGGTCCAGAATCGGGACTTCTCCCATAATGGATAGAGAACTAAGCATCTCAGAAAACAAATGTTAAAAATCCCATTATCATAAATGGTAGTTTAAAGCAAAACAAAACAAAACTTAATACGGTGATCAGTCTTCCAATTTTCTTCTTGCCTGAAGCAGGAAT
>NW_010120709.1:6521-40933 GCF_000699245.1 Pterocles gutturalis
TCTATCAAGGTTCCTCTGCATTATGTTCTGAAGTTAGGAAAGGACTCATATTCGTGGAGGGACCTGAGCAGCACTAAATCCTTTCTGGTGAAAATGACAATAAAAACAATGGTTCTGTCTACTATATATATTTTGATATACAGGCACACTTCAGCTCTTGGCTTTCCATATCTTGTGGGATTTTAAACTTGTATGTCTACAAAGTGAGCAGAATATCTTCATCATGAAATTATCATAGTACATTCGACTTTATGTCTTGGAATGAAGCATTTACAAAACTACTGGAGCTAGACAAGCAAGCAAAAGTATGTGTGTCTGTACTGAAGACAGCCCACTGTGAGTCAGGGTTTCTGCTTTTTGTTCTATTTATATATTTAGATACTGCAACAGTTAGGCCCCTATGAAGCACTCTTTTTATAGCTAAAAATTCTCCCCACTTCTGACCTATTGCAGAGATTTCTGCTGTCTGAACTACAGAAACAGGTGACAGCCGCAGCTTGTTAGCTCCTTTTGAGACAGCAGCATGAGAGAAGGAGGTGTTTGAAACAAACTCTTTGTTGACAGTAAAAGAATAAAGATTTAGAGAAGAAGACGTAGTGATGAGCTCGTTTCTCTTTTTTTTTTTTCTGTCCTCCACATCCCTACCCTCAACACAGTCATTTCTGGCCTGCCAAGCTGAACTATTGTCTCAGTACTTGCTTTCGTGCACATTTCCTCTACAGGAATCCAATTCTTTATGTAGATTCGTTATTGGACAATCTTCCTGTTGACATAATCTTGTTCACTTTCTCATTGTACATTGTGTTAGTACAATAATTTATTTATCTATATTCTTGACATAACTCTCTAGATGTCTGTTAAATCAGTGTTTGTAAGTAGGAACTAAAATAATTTTAAAAGACAAAAACCTCCTATTTAAGGCAGTTTGACTATATTTGTCAGTTGTTAGTGTTCTGAAGAAGAAGGCAATGTAAAACAGTTATTCTTACCTTTTCTTGCTTAAACTTCAAGCTTATTTTAGAGTATGAACTAATAGGTAAACAAAAAAAAAGTATGCCTTTCAATTTAACAACAGCCATTACTTTAGTAAGTGGCAAATTTAGACTTAGTCATCAGCCCATTGTTTCAAAATGTCTTGTGGTCAGGGCATAAAATCCCTACACAGCTCAGATTGTTACTAGACTATTTAAAACATCTGGCTATAGAACAAAATTCAACATTTGGATTGAACAAAGAAATCTCTGCTTTGTTTCAAAACTCTTCTTCCACCATAAAGTTTATAAAAACTGAACTTAACATACCACCATGAAAGATGAAACAGAGCTCTTTATTAGATATGGAGAGAGAAGACCAAGACTATGAGGTCTGTTTGGAGCTTTACTACATCAATTAGCCTAAATCATACAATGAATTTTTTAGATATGGACAATTTTTATGAATCTTGAGAAACAACAAAGGTTGGGCTCAAACTACATTAACCATCACTTAAAATAAAGAGCAAGCCTACAGTATATAGTGTTCAGTGTGTTCTTTACATTATAATTTCTTTATGACAGCATCTTGAAGCACAGATTGGCTTATTTTTTGTTGCCTCCAAATGTTATTAGGACAAATACTTTTTATTGATGTTTATGAATAGAAAGTGACATTTCAAAATAAAACTTGTAGATTGCTCTTTGTTAGATTTCTACATGACTGAAGGGACAACAAAATGTCCTGTAATTAAAGTATTTTTATAGTGGTTGAATTGTCAATTTGCAGTATGCTGAAGTTCATTATAAGCTCATTTCACTAGGAAATGTGTCAATTTGAAATGTTTATGGCTGATAATGCCATCAGAAAAAGTTCTGGTTTATTGCCATATACACAGCAGAGGAAGATGACACTTCTAAATAAAATTAAAACATTTTCACATTTCTCTTTAATGGTTTTCTTCATGGCAGAAACAAATACTTAAAATTATGATAGCTGATTAGAATTTAGTGCAATACCCATGTAAATATTGTAATTCACAGCATATCTGTAATCTAATACAGTCTGTGTTGTATGAGTATCTGGAGAATTTCACCTTTTCTTCTTCTTTTCACTCACATATATTTCAGATTGCACTCTATTCCAATGTCTTTATTTAGGACAATAACATGGTTACCAACTCCAGCTGTATTCTGAGAGTGACTCAGAGAACTTTAAGATCTAAGATGTTCAAAAGAGGTATCCCTAGAGGGCAGCCACTCAGAAAAGCACTAGGTAGTCTGGCAACATGTTAGAGTGAATAAAGTTTTATAATTGATATGTGGGAAAGAAGACAAGAAACAACTCTAGCAACAGAAAAAGAGACTCTTCTGTGGACAGAAGAAGCCAAAATCACAGATCAATGCTGTGTTACTTCTGTGGCAGATAGACATAGTTTGTTTCCTTCACAGAGGAGAAAGGAATGTCTTTGTTATCCTTTACTCAAAGTAAAGCCAAAGTGTTTCTGGGGTACCTCTATTATTTCTTATCACTGAAATAAAAGAACTTTGATAGATTAAGAGTTTTCCAGTTGCTATCATAACCAAGCTGCATTTTTAAAAGTTACATCAGTGGTTTTGAAGGGTTTTCTTTCTATACCCACAAAAATGTTCAAAACCATGGTCTGTACTTTGGGACTATGCACAGACAAACATATTCACCATCCTAAAGCTGTGAGTCCAATAGGGGTCCTTTCCTCCCTGTTCTCAGGAAAAAAAAAAAAAGAAAAAAAAAATTCGTTGAAACTAAAGTTAGTGGGATGTGCTTTCTGCATCACAAAACAACTTTACAGATGAGAATAGCAAGGCTGGAGATCAGGATAACATTATTTTTAAAGAATTCTGTAAAGAAACCAGCTTAGGTTTGAGTTCTCTGTCAATATTCTTGACTGTCATTACCCATTCCTGTTTAGTCAGTTGTTCTCAGGGTGGTTTATAAAGCTTCTTCTTATGTGCAGAGATGACCTAGCCAGAAAAGTAAAAGCCTAATTTACAGCTCCTACTGTCACAATTTAAAGTCAGATTCAGCTATACTTAAGGGTCTCCTCTGAGATGCCTGGCATTCAGAAGTTATACAGACTGTCCACTAGTCAGGTACTCCCAGGGTCACTTGTCTGGTGAGAAAACTGAAGATATCTGTAATCTGCTTTACTTTCACAGCTCACCTGACAAAACAACATAAAGAGTGGTGTAGTCATAGCTGTAAAACTATCAGTGTCAAAAAGAGGAGTTTTTGGGTGGTTCTGTATCTCATGACATCACAAAACAGACACATACAGGAATGTTCCCTGGATGCCCTGCTATACACTGGATAACTTTCTGTCACAGCATACCTTGACTAAAGGGCCTTATGCAGAAACACAAGCAGTAAAATAGAGTTCCCAAACCCAAGGTTGGGAATTGTGCAAAACCTCCAATGTTGTAGCTGCAGGTCCGGGAGAGTTTTGTTACCTGGTCACCACACTGGGGCAGAGTTGATTTCAGCTCTCTAAAGCTAGTAAAGTCTCCTCTCTCTCAGTGCCAGAGTCCCTGTGTTGTCCATTGCATTACAATGACAGAAGGAAAGGATCAAGGTAAATGTTAACAATTTTTACTGCAAACTTTCCTTTTTTTTTTTTTTCTTTTTTAGAAGGCAAGACATAAAAGGAAATAGGAAGGGGTTCATATGTTAGTGAATAATAGCAATTACTGATTAAGATCAATTCTTAAAATGAAGAAAAATCTAAGAAAACCCTTCTCTGCAAAGTAAGACCCCGTTAACATATCAAATTATCATGAAATACAGGTTTCTCCATTACTAGGGCCAGAAATGTAATTTGAAAGAATTGGTGAGTTGTTCCTGCCAAAGGAGACAAGTTCTGAGGATTTGAAGACCTGTCTAGGGATATACTTTGTGAGATATTTCACATCTCTAAAGCCCTGCTATAGCTAGGATGGAGTCCAAGTACTCTTTATTCTTGTGTTGCAGACAGATTTAGATAGTGTGCCCAAATGATAGGTGTGATGTATACCACTTACAGGAATAAAGTCATGAAGAAAAGGAATGAAGGATGTAAAGTGCATTTGTCTCTCTGATGACTAAAGGATAGAGGAGCTTCCTCGACAGGTGAAGTTCTCAGATATCGAAAAAGCAACTGTTTGCTGAACAGTCTGTACTATACCTCTTTTATTTATGCTCCTTATCAGTTTCTTAAGAACCAAGAATTAATGAGAGCTGAAGGGGACAGCTGGCTTCCCCCAAGTGCTCTGTGCTAGAGAGCAGGCAGGTGCTTACCTTCTAGGCTGCAGGAGTGGTTTGGTATTGCCTGTGTGGGTAACAGCTGCTCAAAGATAGAGGAAGGAGACTGCATGAGAATCTCTGGTCTTCCAGCTCAGGTTGCTTGCCAACGCATCTGTGTCGGTCCTGGATTACTGACTGACATACAGTACTTTGGGGAGAGCTGAGCAGGGAAATCTCATGAAATCTGAAATAAACTTTTTCAAAATAAGTGTTTTTTGAAAATCTGTGACAAAAGAGGTTAGAATATGCCTATAACCTCCTTCCTGCTCTGCCATGTTATCTGCCTCAGGTGTTGTACATTACCAGTCCTTCCTCTCATATCTCGTCAGAGGAGACTCATTTCTCTCTGTGCCTGGGGCAGGGGGAGTGCATATATTTTGCTTTGGGCACAATGCGCTCCTGTGCATGCAGCAAATATTCCTCAGTCTGTGCTTTGGCTAGGGCTGGCACTACAAAGCTATCAGTGCTGTCCAGGATTTTTCTTCTAGCTGAGAAATGTGGGAGAGAGGCAATGTGATTTAACCCATCTGCTCAGAGCAAAGGCAATTATTTCCTTCTCTCCCACTCCGTCCTTCATGGCTGTGAAAATCTATTAAAGTAAACTCTAGCTTTGCCCATGGCCACCTGCACGTCTCCCACAGGAAAGCTGTCTTCCTCTGTTTCTCTCCAATATCAGGGAATTCCAATATGTTTAGCCACTTGCAGGTGCTTCAAGGATACAGGAAAAAAATCCCTCAAAGATCAGATGAGGAAGAGGAGGGATTGGATCAGAAAAAGCCAGAAGATCTGCCCAGAAGACCCACTGTTCCCACTCTGCAGTATTTTTGGCAGGACACATCAGCAGCTGTGCAGTTTTGCAATTTAATTTCAGCAACAGTCACAGTTTAAAGGATTATCAACCGTGTCTGGTAAACACATGTGTTCTAGCAAAATTCAACCATCACAACAGCTTCAGTTGTGCACCTTTCCTAGCAAACTGTCCTGTAAACTAAAGTTATTTCTGTGAACAGGAGAAATATTCCTTGACTTGAAGGCATCTGCTCAGAAGAAAACTGTGTTGGTCATTGTGAGGTCTGTGTCTAACATTTGTTGTACTCAAAACTTTGTCTTTTTTAGATGTTTACGGTATATGGTGTAATTTCTTCAGTCTAAAACTATCTAGTTATACAAAGCTAAAAGAAAGCTAGTTAAAGCAAGTTAAACTCTAGTCATCTAACTATGGCTAAATTTTCTGTTTCAGCTAAGAACAGCTAAAATAAGACCAGACAAGTCTAGACAAAGCCAGGCAGGTCCCTAGGCCTGATGGAGCTCAGGTGGTACAAGGCTGTGGCCCATTAATAGCAATGGTGTTACTTGGCAAAAAAGAAGTTATGTAAACAGTGAGGTGGTTCTGGATCGGTCTGGCCTTGGAGACAGTGGGAGAGATTTGGGATCATTTACCCCTTCTTAGGGATTACAGGAACTACTGTCCTTGGGGTGTGACATGTCCTGAAGCATGAGGGCCTTTTGTTATTACAAATCTTGGAATTTTATTATAATGTGAAAACCACACCTCCAGATACCTGAGACCCTCCTGGAATCAAGACCCCCACTTACCGAGCATGTGCAGTAAAATTAAAAAACACTGTGCGGGAGAAAAACTAACCAATTGGAATTAAGAAGATATAAGAATTAACCAATTGTAATTAGAGGGATGGGGCAAAGAGGGCACAACCAACATTTTGAACTGTATAAATACCTGACATGACTGCAACCAGGTATGCTAGTTTTGTGGATTACCACCTAGCATCTATCTCTGCACAGAAATGCAACAAAATTATATCTTGACGCTGTGTGTGGATTGACCTGTTGTGCAACAGGTGATGAACTCTATTTTTTTGGACAACAATGGGAAAAGCACAATTTCTACAGAGCCACACAGTGTTGAACCTTCTACTATGGGAATAAATGTCTCTCACAAAGTGTTGGACTTTACAGCAAATACTATAGCAGTTGGTTCCAGTATCTTAATGTAATTTAGTCAAAACTATACAAAGCATCACACACAACTTCACTCTCATAGCTTATTTCAAAATAGTGTAAGTCATGGCAGTTGCTTTAACAGAAATAATGTAATTGTTCTAGATCAATGACTGTATTAATTTCTATTTTTTTTTTTTCACAACAAAGTTAAGTAACAGGGTTGTGAAGCTTAGTTGGTTAATATTTTTGCAAAGCAGAAGTTTTGCTTAGTGTCACTAACAGGCTCAGGTAAAGACTCTACACTCTTTATAACATCATAACCACCAAGCTTGTCTTTTCTTTTGACAAAGGGTGCTAGTTTAAAATAGATCCTCTGCTTAGCTAATTAGGAAAGAGTAATAATCCCAAATAATTCCATGTCGAGCTCACTTATTCTTAGACAAAGGGCCTGAATTCCCATTGTTCTGAATGTTTTGATTTAGCTCAGAAGATAGTGGTGAAAATACCAGTAAAAAGATTACTCCAAAAATTACTGTGATTACTAACACGAGTCAATCTATAGAGCTAGACACTTCCTCAAAATCCTCAGTATACAGACCCAGATAATGAGTATGTTTTAGATACTGCGTACACAACCCTAACTTCATACCTCAAAATGGGGTGGCAGGGGCAAAGAAGCTCCTGAAACACTCCCTGTGGAAAGCCAGGTCACAAATTACTTAGTTTGAATCAGCAAGATATAGTTTATCAGACCTTGAGTAAACAATTGCCTCTACATTCACAGGGAACACTGAAGAAATAATCATCTCTCTAGGATGAAAGAAAACTAGAGCACTTCAGTAATATAACCCTTATTATTATAAGATATTTCTGTTATACTAGAATACCTCTGTAGTGCAAATAAAAAACCAATCTGATGCCAGTGTCAACTGTGTGTTCTGCTTAGCATGGTTATTTTGTTAACAGATACTGGTATCTTCTCCCAGGGCAGACTGAGAAACAACAAAGGGGCAAACTTCCTACAAATGCATAATGCCTGAATGTTCTGTCAGGTAATCTTTGTTTAAATGTGAAATGCTGAAGTATTTTCTCATGCATCAATTTTCCAAAGAGCCTAACAAGATACAAAACAGCAGCAGGAGCTAAATGCTAAGTTGTAGTGTGAAAAAAATCGTTATTTTTCCCTCTCTCCAGGGGAGAATGCTGATTTTCATATCAAATTATAGATGTATTTCCAATCTCATAAGGCAAAATAAAATATAATTCCTACCAAATCAAGTTTTAAAAAGTCATTTTCCAGTGTTGTTGAAGTGATTGCTGTTAATTACATCCCTCAAAAATCCCTCAATTTACCATGTAGAAAGATGACTCTTCTGAAAGCTCCCCTCCAGGCTCAGGGCCCTCCTGATTGACCTGGAGTAGTCTATCACACACGGCTCTGAAAGGAGAGGAGACTCCTGTGTTCAGTATTCCACCTAATCAAGTCAGATTGCACATGGGGAGAGCCAGCGGCATATCCATTTACTGTAGCTCTTCGACATGAATTTGTCATCAGCTGAAATCCCAACAGCTGGTGCCCTCATGGAAGACAGTCCCTTCTTTCACAGGCAGCCTCATGTCAGACACCGACACTGCCTGACCTTCCAAGAATTCTAAGTACACAGAGTACAACTCTTAGTTTAGGACTGAAAAACTGTCTTGACCTATCCAGTTCCAACTGAATATTCTGACAGTAATATCCCCCTCAAAGGGATATTTGCACAAAGGCAATATATACCAGAAAGTTTACTTCAGCAGAAGCCATAACAAAATGTTTTGATGAGTATATCTGTAATCATATTTGCTTGCAATAATTTAAGAAACAGTAACACTTTAAATCTTTAGAAGATTAAAATCTTCTAGTACTTCTTTGGAGTATGCAAGCATCCCTTTAGAGGTTTTTGGTTTTTTTTTTTTTACTGTCTATTGTCAACATACCATTGTAATAGATAACTGCAAGTGTAAAAAGTCACAATGATGAATTCAGGCCATAGGAGTTTCAAAGCAGCGCACACATCATTTGACCCAGTCATTGGGTGCTAAGCACCTAGAGAAAGACAGGGAATGACTTTCTAAGTACCATTTCCAGTTCTACTTCCATGGGCAACTTTGTATAGGCAATTCTTGTAATCAAGTCCTGTTGTTTCTACAGAGGTATAATACACTGACAAGAAGACCTTAAATTTAACTCCAGCTCTCCAGCAGTCAGGGCTAAGTTACTAGTCACTACCAGATCATATTTTTAAGTGAGTTTTCAAATTTGCAGAGGTTATGGTAGCAGAACCAGAATGGTAAACTAGTTAAACACTTGTTTTAGCATTGTCCTATGCATCACATTTCTAAAACCATGCATTTTTCAGGTATCATTTTGGACATCTGCTGAAACTTATGTTAGGAACAATGTCAGTGTAGAGGGATCCATACAGCAAGCTTCAGACAACTGTTCCAGGAACAAGAGTGTTAAAACCGCTATGTTTCAGGGGCACTATTTTAAATTTTGCTTACAATGGCTGAACAATTTTAGGCCAAGAAAAGAGCATTTATAATCTATCCATCAAAATACTATTAATGCACCGTCTTTACTGGAGAGTGGAGGAAACCACCTGTGAATATTGTCTGAAGCTTAATCACTATATTGAGTTGGGGCATTTTTCAAAAGACCTGGTATCAATACTGTAGCATGTTTTCTAAGAAAGTGGATTACTGCTGATTCAGCTCTGATGTTGTTTGCATAATATCATCAACAGGCTTGAACTCCTTAGAATGCAATAGCTTCTCAATATTGGGTCTAGACTACTTTATATTTTGTTAGTGTGGGATAGCTTCTGAAGCAATATCAGTATATAGTAAGTAAACATTAAGGGTCCTGATCTGCAACTGATCCATGGGACAGGACCATGGTCAGGCCAGACACAAAAGTCTTTTTTGTTTCTGCATGAAAATACTGCAGCAATTTTTCATTTCTACAACAGTATGAAATGTAGTTACAACCTATAATATGGAAGTTCAAAAATGATCTGATGTCTTCAGAACCACCAGTTATTTTTCTGACAGGAAACCTAAAAATTCCATATTCATACATCTCACTGTCTTACAGCCAAAGATACCTTTGTTAAGCAACAAAGACCTCATTCTCTTCCATATATTTTCAGTAACTTTACTCTTTTTCAACCTTTCTCCAAGCGATCCTAGAGAAAAAAAAATAATAAGTAAAACAAAAGTGTAGATTCTATGTCAGGAATTATTAGAAGACAAATGAAATGCAAAACATAAAAGATTACTGTGTCATTTAATAAATTTATGGCTCACCTGCTACTTTAATACTGTTTCCGTATCTGAGGGCTATAACAGCTGGTTGAGAGGCAAGTTTCAAGAAGGTCTCTACATCAATCACATGGATGGACCTTCTGGTATTCAAGAAACAACTAAATAAACTAGGACTATTCAGTCATAAAAAAAAAAATCAAGGGAGATCTGATACAGGTCTACAAAGTCAAGGGGGTTGTAAAAGAGTGAACAAAGTGAAAAAAAATAAGAGCAACAAATGACAGTATCAGAAATAATAAAAAAATAAAAAATAAAAAGTAATGACTCTTCCTACAACATGTAATGATGATCTCGAGTGCTTTGCCAGTCTGGAAAGCCGAGAGTTTAAACTAGTTCAAGGACAGACTAGTGTTTAAGAGAACACCAACAATATACAGAAGTGACCTATAGCTCAGAAAGCCTCCAAGACACAAATGGTTGTGGATTTGCTATGCTTGAAAACTACTGTACATGCTGATTCTAGTCTCCTATCTTTGTCTTTTTTTTAGCTGCTAATACAGAGAAGCTACTTGTATCTTTGACCTCAATCAATATAGCCAATTTTATGTGCTTTGTGGCACTCTCTGCCATTTCTTTTAGTGTGTCTGAAGCCTTTCAAAGAAGCCTACAATGTGTTCATCTGCTGTCACCATTCTGTTTGTGCTGCAGCTTTTCAGAACAGATGTTTACAAATGGAAGCTGTCACAGCTAGAAGAAGTGAAGATTCTTCTCTGGGCTGGTGCAGTGGAGGACAAATTACTGCATTACAGTATGGTTATACTTAAGCTAAAACTGCTTAGATTCTACTTTTATGAAGTACATGTCCTACAAATACAGACATTGACAATCATTCCATCAGTTCATTCGCAGCTATGTGGTTCAAGTACAAGAATCTGTTTAGCATGAAAATAAAATAAGCCAGGTAAACAACATGCTGATTTGTACTGATCAGAACAAAGACAATAATTTCACTTCAGGAGAACAGGGTTTTAGATTAATTTCTAGAACTGCTTACTCTTTGGCTTTGTAATGTGTATTCATTTTAAAAATCATAACAAAAGTCAGGTAACATATATGCACATAGTTACAGTATAAAATGTGGTAAATAGTAATTACCTTCATATAGAAACACTTCTTGATTTTATCATCTTTGCATGTAAAATGTATAGGATCTGTCTTCCTAAATCCCCTCTGTCAATATTAATTAGTGCATCTTTTAAATAACTGAAAATTCTGCATGCAGACTAAATTGTCCAAATTGATCAAACTAAAGCAGAACTGAAACACTGCATTTTTGTGAGCTGTCTTTTTAAGAAAGATTCCAGCCTCTTGCTAATGAATACAGTTCATTCATATTAAAATCAAATGTAGTTTTATCACTGCTGATATGGCTTCAAAATGCTCATCAAGATGATGTCAAATATTTTTTTTTAAAGCATTCTAGCTTCAAAAGAGATTACTTTCAAGATTCTGTGTTGTCCCTGTCTTTGCTTTTCCTTTTTCCTAGATTTTAATTTTCCACTATTCAAACCAATACCTACTTCTTTTTAGCTTTTTCTCCATTTTCCAAGTGCTGTCTAGGAAATCACTACCTCAATGCTGAGAGAAGCATGTATGGAGCTGAAGGAGAAAGAGAATAAAGTTTTGTGGAGAACTTGAAGAAAAACCAAGGACAATTTTTGTTTCAGGTTGAGTTGAACTAGTAGATTTGGGGTTTTTTGCTCTATTTTTTTTTTTTAAACTCAGGTTATTAAACATGACTGGTGAATAATATTTTATTTTACCTGAAGTAATTATTTTATTTTTTCAGAAAATCATTTTCTGTGTAAATAGTTCAGTTTTCAAGGCATGAACAAAATTTGACAATTCATAGTGCTATTAAACATTGTCAGTTACGTTTCTGGTTGCAATGTTTTCTTATTATTTGTGTGTTTTTATCAATATAGCTGATGAATACAAATACAAGTCTTTTATTTTCTTTTAAATTTGGAGTCACTAAAGTCAAAATATGAAAATTTCTTTCTTTAATGTTTTCAATGGTGTTTGTGCCTGCAACAGTTAAAGCAGCTTTCCTTTACAGAATACATGCTGAGATCATTTGTGTTTAACTCACAAGTTCTAGGCCTCATTTGAAATATCTATGTTTTCTAGAAATCCTATGTAGATAACAATAACCAGTGAAATAAATTGCTTTTTATCTCTCCAATCTTATTAAATGATGTCGTAACAATAACAGATATAAAAATTGCATCCAATATTTGTTTTCACAAACTATTTTTTTAACAGACTGGCTATGGAAGTTAACCTATTCTTTTCAGGATATTGTCCACCTTTCCCTTCATTCATCACAAAGTAGTCATTTGTTCCAGTTTTAATGCCCCTTGCAAATAGGCCTAGTTCTGTTTTGAAAACTCACTCTTTGCCCTTGTTTTAATATGTCTTCTCACTATACTAATTGTCACAGATGGGAGTGCTGAAAAGCAGTTATTTTATCTGCTTTTATATTTATCCAAACTTCTTCTTGATATGATTAAATCCTACTTACTTTATGAATACATGTTCCTGTCATGGAAAGATATTTTCTCACAGTGCTGCCTATCTCAAGACTTCTAGGAGAACAAAACAGTTCTCAAGGGAAACTTCAAAGCTCAAATTCCCAAAATTTTGAGCAGGTAGCCACAATCACAAGGTAGGGGCTGTTCAGGTTGAGGTGTCCTTAAGAGGTTATAGCTCTTAAGGTTATAGAAGCTTCAGCCCTTAGCTGAGCCACCATAAGAAACCTTGTATTTGCAACTTCACAGATGAAGGAGAAAAAAATGTTTTTTAAACAACTGTTTTGCTTTGCATTTGCAACAAACTAAGACATGCACAAGATGGATTTACTGTGGCTCACACAGTCATCATCAATTTTCAAGTGCGAACCAGTAACTTCCTGAAGTCATGTGAATATTCCTCTGATCTTCTAACAGTCTATTTCACTTTCATTCTCTCTGGCATATCTAAGCTCCAGCTACACCAAATCCATCTCATCATATGAACATTTTTCTAAGTAAGAAGTAAGGATACAATTCCTATGTGTGACTATTCATTTCTATGTTAAAAAAAATATAATACACCTACTCCAATGACCCAAAGAAAAATCTCCTAGGACTAGTCTATGAGGCCATATTTTGGGTGCAGAATACTGGCTCACCACTAAGCTACTACTACCTTCCAAGTAGTTAGTCACCACACTGTAGATTGAGAGCCACTTTAGGTACCTTTTTTTATTGCATATAAATACTGTTAAGGACTTGAGTTTGAGAGTTGGATTCCCACTTCAAAGCTCACATTCCTTTATCTTGTTATTTGAGATCAACCATTTTCCTCATTTGATAAACAAGCTGCCACATCTTCAGTCTGATTTGTAACACAGCTTAACATCATCTTGTTATTAGCAGTAAAACAACCCTAAGATAGCTTTTTCCTGTAATTATATTTTTAGCTTTATCCTTTCCAGATGACTCTTGGCAAGACTCTAGAATTAGCCATTTGAAGATTAAAAGTTTCAGCTTCTTGAGAAATTATTGTTGATTTATCCTTTAATCACAAGTTTTCTACAGAAACTGCAACCTTACAAGTGTTTTAGCATAGTATAAATGAATAGAAAATGTTTGCAAGCAACCAGCACCTTTTTTTTCTTTTCCCAAGTGAGTATTTCAGTAGTCCATGAAAATCCTCACAAAATTTAAGAAGTGTCATTAACCAAAAGTTAAAGCTGACCTGTGTGAATGAAGGACCATAGATGTGATGAAACTGGTGTCATCTGACAGCAGTAAAGATTGACTGGACCTGCACAGCCAGTTCAGTCCCCAGTCACAATAGAGCACCATGACATAGGGCTTCTTAGGGTGAGCAAAAAAAAAAAAAAAAAAAAAAAAAAAAGAGATAGAAAAATTTAGGGAAAAGGTAGCAGAGAAATAAATGTCACTGTAAAAGACATTGCCTGTTTTGTACAGAGGAAAAATAGCCGCTACTGAAGCAGTATATGTCCTATCCCACTCAATGGGTGAGGGTAAGGTTCACTTCTGGATATCTGTGTGGTAATAGTGAAAACAACAGCAATTGCCTTAACAGGTTCTATTAAAAAAAAAATTATTTAAAATATGTAAAATGTAGTGGAATTACAGAAGATAAGTGACTTGGCAAAGAAAATTTATAACAATACCACCTCCTACTGCCAAGACTAAAATTTGCAACAGTGTGACAACTACTAGCGGTGTAACAGTATCACAATTACCAACAATGCCAAAACTACAAATCTATTACAACTAACAACCATTATCCAAAAACCCACACTTGCTTATTAACACTAAACACTTGCCATCACTTATCAGTACTAAGAACTCACGATCACTTACTGACACCAAAAAGCCCCTTGCAATGATGTCACTGTTATGTGCCAGGAGTATAGTTAGATACAGAGAGAGATGCTTGAAGAGAAAACAAAAAAGAAAGGAAAAAAAGAGGGAAAGGAGGGGTTTCAGAAAGCTATCACCACCCTTAGATCCAGAGATGCTCTACAACTTGGGTGTCCTGCAGCAATGGGCACACACCTTCCCACTGTTTATGCACCTTTTATAGACAAAAGTTCTCTTTCTTCAATTAGCATAAGAAGCAACAGAGGTGTCTCCTTCATTTGCATAGGAAGAATCATCTTTTTGAGCATGTGTAAGAGGGGAGAGGGCAGCATTAACCCTTTCAACCAATTGGGTCAGTGATTATGTAGACCCTGTATTAGATTAACTTTGTCTGAACTTTCCTTGTTAGCACCTCAGAGGTGAGGGAGATGATCTCATTAGCAAGGGAGTGAGGCCGTAAATCCTTCAGTGCATTCCAGGCTTCTTATCAGCAAGGAGTAGGACTAGGGGCCCCTAGGTAGACAATTGCAGTCTTTTGCAACTGAGATGTTTGAGACAAACAATTTTTTTACAATGCCTTTGGAAGACAATTGCTTTTCATCCCTTACTAGGGCCTTTAACAGGCAATTGCAGTCTTTTGTAACAAACTACTTTCTCCTTTAGTCCCTTACAGTACAGAAGCTCTACTTATGCTTCATGACCTCCAGGAAAAGTTTTCTTTTGTTTTATTCTTACTTCTGTTTCAACCCATAATCCTACTTACTTATGCTGAACATGCCACTATGCTGCTCAGTTATCTGGAAACAGTATTTTTATGCTTTTAAGAAATAGCTGAAACAAAGAGCAACAACTTTTTAACTAAAACGTCTCCATTTTGCCACGTTGCCTGCTGAAGGTTACTAAATTCAGAGGAGTGAAATAGCTTCTGTCTGTTGAATTCGAAAAGGCTTCTAAAATTTAGAAGACCGAAAAATTATCAACTCCCACCAAAGCTTTCTAAATTGAACATGATAATCTTTGTGAAAGACTCATTAACTGAGGGCGAGAATGTCCAAATTTAGATCATTTCGTTTCATAATGCCACTGATCTTGTAATACAAGTCTTAATCTTTACATAAAAACTAGTCATAAAGTTCAGAATAAAGCCCACTCTTCATGTTGTCCTAAACCTGTTCTGCATAGCATATCTGAAATAAAAAACCATGAATATAACTTTGTGGTTGAGAGTTTGTGTGTTAAAATCTGCTATTGTACCAGAACTCTCATTTTATTCTGTAAAGCTAGATAAGAAAGTAGAATATAGTAATTATCATAGAAATCTCCAGCTGGAAAGGTAAATTAAATTGAATAATAAACTCTTGGCCTTTATGAGTACTAATATGTTTTATTGGAAAGATTTGTTAAATACATCTGTAGGGCTGGGCTTTGAACAATAGTACCTCATCAGCTTCTTCAGACACAGGGTGGAAAGGACTTATCACAGCTCTCCAGAATTATTCATCCAGATTCAATAGCACAAATATGGATCAGAGTTGCACTTCTTACAGACTTCCATTATGCTGTGCAACAGGTGCATTTTGTACTCCTATGAGATTACAGAAGGTGGACTCAGTAGTACTGAGTTTAGTGCTGAAACTTGATAAGAATTTCAAGAGATCTGAAATAATACAACCTTAAATTCCCCCAAAACTTATCACATGGTACACTGAGACTTCTGCATGAAAGCTTGTTAGTTAAGTAAAGAACAGTGAATGAATGAGAGAGAAACTGCAAACCCTCTCACGTGAATTTGTGGTCTCTTTGTTGAAGGCTATTTCCCACTTACAAGTTTCTTGATTAAGTCCTGTACACCCAATTTCAAGAAAAATAATTTAAAAATAAACATATATAACTGACATATATCAAATACCTTTAAAATTTCACATAGAAAAAAAATTAACCAGAACTGAAATAAACATAAAACTTTGAAATGTATTTCTAGAACAGCTCCAATTTGTCTTCAAGAATTTGAGCTACGTTCATTTTTATGATCACTCCTTCGATATTCAGAGATTACTTTTACAATATACTAATGAGAGGCTAAAAATAATGTAGTGACTATAGTCCTTCAATACAACAAACACAGGATGGGAAGCAGGAAAAAAATCCCCATGAAGGGTTGCATATAGTGTCATTTGTGTGCTTTCAGTTGGCTGATTGCATCCTACATAGACTGTGGCTGTGACAATGACTGTGATGGCAGTGTTGCTAAAGGAGGAGGAACTTAAAAGAATAAATACAGAAATTATTTTGCATGGCTTGGTAACAATAGAAATTGGTAATATGACCTGTAATTTATGAAGCAGAAGTTTCTCAGCTACTTATAATGGACTGTCAGATGTAAGACAGCATATGAATTGATAGGACTATTAAACTAATTGTAGCATAGCTTCTGAGAACAAAATTACTCAAACATTTTGTATTTATAAAAAAACACCAAAATAATAAAAAAAAGGCAAACTAGGCAAACTGATGACACAAAAAGGAGGAACAACATACTGCAATGTCACGCATAGACATTCAGATGAATCACTTAATGCAGATCTTATGTTCCAAGATTTGCCCATTGCTGAAATGATACATCTTGACAGGACTAAAGTGTTCTACATTGCCAACAATGTATAAACTCTTAGTTGAAATTATAATCTTTTTAGACTGAGATTTAGCTGAAAAGGACATAATTTTCTCAGTAGTCACTGATGCTTTAGATACACGCACATGTAGAAATGTTTCCAAGTTTCTTAATCACTACCTACTTGGAAGTCTAATAGTCCATTCTTTGCTTGACGATTTTCAAGGCGGTAATGAAGCAGCACCGGAACTCTGAAAATATAGAAGGTATACTACAGTCAAATGATTTAAACACTGACTAAGCGTCATTATTTGTGGATGCTAACTCTACTGCTAGACTTAGGAGACAGAATTCTATCCACAAATTAATGAGAACAGGGAATAAATACATTTCCAGTTAATTATCCAGATCATATACTGCATAATAGTGAAAATTAAGATGTGAGACATAATATAAGGCACTGATCATTATTATTAATTTCCAAAAAAATTTTTAGAATTATTTGAGATATTTCATTTGTCAGATGTGAATACAGGGAAATGGTCAGACATACCTCCATAAGACAGATATCTCAATATTATGCAGGTGCAAGGATCTTAAAATATTATTTAGCTATAGAACTTACTTTTAGTTAGTTTAATAAGAATTGCATAATTGCTGTTTTTGTGATAAGTACAATGAAGTTAGGAATGTTGGAGTCATCCTCATAATGACAAAACACTAATATTTTTTCACAAAGTGCAAACAGTTTTTCATAATATACTCTGTAGTTTACAGCTATATGATTTTGCATATGCTGATTATTTTAAACAAGGTACTAAATTTTGTGACATCAGAATTTTATATTTAAAGGAATTTTAGATCTAAGAGATATATATTTGGTCTACTAAAAGTGGTATTATCCAGAAATTTTACATAATACAAAGGATTCATTTTTATTTTTAATGAGGTAATTCTTAAGAAGGCAAAGCCCCCATTGTTGCTGTATAAGAATATATTCATCTTAATCATCAGTGAGGAATGAGACAGAACAGTTTTTATTCACTCTGTATGGAGAATTCTGCTGAGTAGTTGCTGATATATTCAGGAAAAAGATCTAAAGCCTTCATCCTGCTGGTTATTCTGTAGACGTAGACTTGTGTCCTAAGAAGTAGCCTTTGGCTTCGTTGGCGCATAATATCTTCCCTTTGTTGAGTAACCTGCAGTATCAGCAGAATAATGGGCTGATAACAAAATAGCTCTTAAGCAACCTTATAAAATATGTTAATCCCTGTTCTGCAAAATAAGCTGACTGTGTTCACAAAGGACTGTATCCCATGTCAGAATCCTCTGTACTAGAGGTTATTATAAATGCTCTTTGAGATAGAAATTTTTTACACTTGAGTTTTATATCAGCTGTAGATCTGTTCACATCTTCTACACATCTGAAGATATCATTTAGGAAAGAATTTCCATCATCTGAGTAGCACTACACAACCAGAACAGGAGTCACCAGTTTACCCCCTACTGTATTCACAGAACTTTGAAAATGTGCTGACAAAACAACATTGCCAAAGCAAACACAACTCATTTGCATTTTTGGTTTCATATATGAGAAGAGAAGAGAAGAGAAGAGAAGAGAAGAGAAGAGAAGAGAAGAGAAGAGAAGAGAAGACAATATTTCTGGTTGGAAGGCACCTACAATGATCATGTAGTCCAACTGCCTGACCACTTCAGGGCTAACCAAAAATTAAAGCATGTTATTAATAGCGTTGTCCAAATGCCTTTTAAACAGTGAAAGGCTTGCGGCACCAACCACCTCTCCGGGAAGCCTGTTCCAGTGTTTGGCCACCCTCTCGGTGAAGAAATGCTTCCTAATATCCAGTCTAAAGCTCCCCTGACACAGCTTTGAACTATTCCCACATGTCCTATCACTGGATACCGGGGAGAAGAGATCAGCACCTCCCTTTCCACTTCCCCTTGTCAGGAAGCTGTAGAGAGCAATGAGGTCACCTCTCAGCCTCCTTTTCTCCCAAATAGACAGGCCTGAAGTCCTTAGCCACTCCTCACAGGACATTCCTTCCAGCCCTTTCACCAGTTTTGTTGCCCCCCTCCAGATGCATTCAAGGACCCTCACATCCTTCTTAAATTGTGGAGCCCAGAACTGCACACAGTACTCCAGGTAAAGCTGCACTAACACCTCTTTTGACTGGCTAGTTATGCTGTGCTTGATGCACCCGAGGATGCCCCCTTGGCTGCCAGGGCACACTGCTGTCTCATATGGAACCTGATGTCAACCAGCACCCCCAGATCCCTCTGTGCAGGGCTGCCCTCCAGCCATATCCTCTCCCAGTTTTCACTTGTGTCTGGCATTACTCCATCTTAGGTACAGAATCCAGCATTTGGACATGTTAAACCTCAGTCCATTAATCATTGCACAAATTATGTGTTGCTCTCAACAGAAGCATGATATCAAAGACAAAAAACTGCAGAATATGTCTTCCTTTGAACTGATTCATATCTCATTGAGAAAAAGCTTAGAATTTGCAAAGTGCAGAGGACTTTTCAGGAGTTTAACTAAGAACTGTGATTTTTCTCTTGTGACTCACTTATGCTTCCTTTCTGTTCTCAGAAAATTAAATAGTGCATTGTACAAAAGTTGTACTGTTTTTCAGTGAGAAAATTATAATATCTTTGATAAATATATGTCTCCCACAAACAAAAGTAACCCTGTGTTTGCCAGCTCATGGAAAATGTCAAGTACAAGTTTCAGAACATGGAACTTGTAGCCTCTGTTCATTGTGCTTAGTCTTACTTCTCTTGTTTACCAACCCAGTGTGCAAACAATTTATTTCACACTAGGATACATGTAAAGTGCAATTATTGGCAATGAAACCAAGTGAATTTTTTCCATTGACATAAATAGAGCCAGGACTGCTCTTTCTTAAGTTACCTTACTAATTTACAAGGCAAGTTAAAAAATAAAATATGCTGCTTGAATTGAATGTGAAGAATTTGAATAGAAAAGCCATATTTTACCTATGTCAACTGAAATTTATTGAAGGCTTTCATATGTGGAAGGCAGAATACTTCATATTGCACACTGGTTTTGAATCTTACTTTCCATTGTTCTAATATCATTTAAAGGCAACCTGGAACAATTTGGTGGTTTGGGGTTTTTTTTGGTTGTTTTGTTTGTTTGTTTTTCCAGAAAAATACAATGCAGCACAGTATGTGGTAGAGTAGAATGACTGCAGCATGAAACCACTCCTGTAAGTTACAATAAAAATCTCATCACCTATTTTTTTCACACTATGATACATAAAATATTTATTCTAGCACAAGTACCCATCCATTTCACCAGCTGCCCAGCATGTCAGTTAACTAGCCAATTATGATCACATTTTTTGTCACCAGCATTGTATGCCAAATTATCAAGATGAGATCCAATTATGCAGGTCTACTGCATGCCTTGGTTCTGCAGCTCATTACAGGGCACACATTTTTGGACAGAAGTGAATCATTATAATAGTGGTCAATGTTCTAGAAATGATGGTTTCTATGGTCTTCAAACATATGCACATAAAAAATAGACATCTGTTTAGGGTAATAGTGGTACAATTAATGATGACAGACTTGTACGTTGAACAAATGCCTTTATTTTCTAAGTAGCTGTATTATGCAGAGTTAAAAGAGGTCAGTTGTGGAAAACTTTTTTAAATATTTGTGGTGGTAACAGAAAATCTATATTTCAGCAACTAGGCTGGCAAAGTCTATAGATTCTTTATATCTTTTAAAGTATAAAATGAAATCTCCTTTTTACTATTCTAGAAGACTCTCAGAAACAGGAAGGGGAGGAGAGGGGAAGAAAGGGAAGGGAAAGAAAGGAAAGGGAAGGGAAAGGAAACGAAGGGAAATAGTACAGCTAGGAAAATATAAATGAGTCTCTGTCTTTGTTGTCTGATGTGCAACAAGGAATAATCTCTCTCTTTTTAATAGATTTTGAGTTTATTGTCACTTAATAATGGAGAACTGTAGCAATAAATCATGATCATCATGGTATGAAGCATAGTTAGTTATAAGAAGAAGCTCATTTGAAGCTAAACTTCGGTAACAATTTATTTTTTTTGGATATTGCTTCTTTTAATCAGAGCTAATACTATTCAATCTGAAAACCTAGCCCTGCTGGCTATCCACTGATATACAGCCGCATAGAGGGGTACAAAGCTGAATACTTTACATGGAGAACAAAGCTTGAATGTAAGTACTAAGCAGTAATTCTTTAAATCTCTATAGGAGGAAGTTTAGGGTGTATGAATCTGAGAATCCCCTAGGGACTGGTGTGACATTGGTGTCTGCTGTGATGCAGAGTCAGGGAAACTCAGAAAACCTTTTTAATGGGCTAAAGCTCTTTAATACAGCAAAATTCTCAAAACTATTAACTGAAGAGAGCATAATTAAAGATGCATGCTGTTAATCTAAAATATACCCAGCTTTTTTTACATGCTACAATATGTCAGAGTGCGAACAAGCACATTTAAAAATGACAAGTTAAAAAAATAACATACAACCATTGGTCTTACACATTCCAAGCTAAACTGTTGGATTCAGCCCTTAAATTCCCCTTCTTACATATTACCACATTTTAAAACACAGTTTGCTTTATTTTCTCCCTAGAATTTTCTCTTCAACTCCTCTGCTTGATCCTCTCCTATTGCTGAGAATAAAAAATACCTTTATTAAAAACAAAGGTAAACATAGTCTACATGAGAGGACAAGACAGTAGAATGCATTTCCAATACCTCTATCATGATTTAGAAATTATCGAGGAGGGCTTTAAATGGAGCACAGAGACAACCTCTTGATGGTAGGAAGGGTATTCTGCCACTGATATTCTGATATTCTTTCACTGATGACAAAGAAAATCACAGTGTGTCCCTCCTGGTGATGGTGGTAAGTTGGGTATGAGTAGAGTGGAAAGAGCAGTTCCAGTGTCTTCAAATTGTGGTGATCAAGCACTGGGCTGGGTGGCATGTATTCCTGATCAGCCCAAATCACATGATTTACTACCCCTTTTACAGCTCTTTTCACAGTCCAGTTTCTTCATCTTTACCACCATCGTCCCCTCCAAAATAAGCTAGCTAGTATCTTTCCCAGGGGTCTCAGTTTTGCTGACTTTTTACACTTATTTGTTATTCATGATGTGGTTGCCCTGGAAAATTCCACCTTGGTCAGCAGTAAGGTAATGCCTCTCTTTATACATATTTTTTTCATTTCTGTCGTTTCTCATGTTGCTGTCATCTTGCGTTAGCCACTATCAAGGCTGGCCAGCGACATTTACATTACTACTCCTTTGCTTTCTGTAACACCTGTATTTTCTCTTGCTGTTCCCTTCTTTGTGTAGTTCAGGGTGGGCCTTTTGTCTGAATAATCTGAAACAAGGAGAAGCCCATAAACACTGTTTGTTTATTTAGCCTTTAATCTGCCCTAGATAAAATACTGGTTCTTGGGAGGTGGTACCAGAACGTACAACATTATTTTCACCAGAAATGCTTCCTAATGGCTTTTGATCAAGTTTTACAAGAAGAAAACTAAATTAAGCCAAGTATCTGCAGATTAGGATTTTTGCACTACCCCCTGACCTACTCAGTGTCTTTCCCCAAGTGTATGAACTTCTTTTGTTACTGTACCTACCCTAAAAAGTCTCAGCATGTACTGCTCCACCTCTGAACCCTGGATTTGAATTGCCTTAGACCTCCCTCAGACCTCCCATACAGATGTCTTCCTGTAGTGTGCCATTGTGCTAAATCATCAGCATTCTTTATGTGGGCTGCCGTATACTGCAATGAAAACCCTGGCCTCACTTTAGTTTGTAACTTGGTCACAGTTCTCCAGAACAAATTGCTGTTCAGTCAGGATCTGGAAACAAGTTATTTTCCCTATGTTCACCATAGACGTGTAGAAAGAAGAAAATAAACCTCTCTAGCCTTTATGGTGGAAGAGTTGTTGGTGTCACAATGTAATAGAAAGGACATAAAACAGCAACAACCCTAAGAGACAATGTCTTCTATTGATGGGGCCAACTCTCAGCTGCCATCCCATAGTGATAATGTCTTGTTTTACTCTTTTATTTTAGTTCTTCCAATTTTTAAGAAAGGGGATGACATTATGTGTTGGCAGGTACATATTGAATGAAGGAAACTGCTGACAGAGCATAATTGGTATAGTCTGTGAGCAAATGGCATTAAGCAATTAATTTATATTTCTACTTGAAGTGACTATGCTAGAGTTTACAAGTAAGGTAATATTAAATGACTGGGAGAAAAAAGACAGACCTTTCAGTTACATGCACTGATGCTCATCAAGAAAAACAAATAAACACAGGCATTATTTTTCAAGCAGTGCTTCCATTAATGTCCAAGACCTTCAATAAAACAGACAGGTCTAAATTAATTTCTGTCCATTAGTTCTTGACACTCTACTTCTAGATGTTGGACAAAGCTTCAGATAGCCTAAACACGGATCGTTCCATTGGTTCCAGTAGAGACATCATGATTTATAACCATTGAAATCCAGCATCTTGTGTTTGCAAAGGGTATAAATCAGAGCAGAGACTGATCCATTGATTTTCCTCCCACTTCCTTGTCCACGCCTCGTGCTTTGCAGTGCTTTCCATTTTTCTCATTGTTTCTTACAGATATTGCCTGCAGCAATTTTAGTCACTCCTGTCTAAAGGTATAACAACTTCCAAACAAGTATGTCATTAAAAAATTCATTTAACATTTTCTTTCTAATCAGAGAAATAAAGAATAATAAATTTGAACAAAAAAGAGTCAAAAATGTTGATATGAGCTCATTGTATAAGAAGTTACTTCTATTTTGACTATTACCTTTTAGATAGTGAAGGTGTAATTTAAATACATGTTGATGAAATACTGTAATCTATAATGACTTTGATGCTCTAAATAATGATTATGGATTTTATGGGCCCTTGACTGGACTCAGTTTTTATTTCTAATCTATATGAATGACCTGCCATCTCTACATATCAGATCATTAGTGGAGACTTATACAGATGATATGGTGATTTATTATGGTTCTCTAAGATCTCTAGATGCAGTTTATGCCCTGATTTCAAGCATGAATGGTGTCAATGATTTGCTTGAACTAATAATTTACCACTAGAAACAAAAACAAAGATTGACAAACTGGGTGCTGTACTGTGAATAAATTAATCTGTTAATGGTAGATCAGAAAAAGTCTCTATTAAAAATTTCTCCTGCAACAAAACAATATGTAAAAAAGTTCAATAAATAGTGTAGAAGATGTTACCCAAAATACATGAAAATGAATCATGTTTATCAGCAAACTAGTGTTGAATTTGGTTTCTCTATTGTTAATTTAATATTATTATTAAATCCATGAAATGGCTGATCTGCACTTCAGATTAGATAGATTAATTTCTTCAGTCAGTTGCAGAGCCATGTCTCCAGTGTTTTTCAGCCTGCACCAGTGTTTAACATCTCTTTAACTTCTCTTTGCGTGAAACAGTCAATGAAATACCGTCCAATCCTATGTTACTTAATCAAACAGAATGACTATGAACATCAAATATTTACACTATCTGGAAAAAGAGTGGAAGTTTGATTCACTGATTTATAAAGGGATTTTCTAAGTGCCTTTGTAATGTTGTTAAACCAGTCACTTGCCTCAAGAGGAGAAATTTTGCATATTAATACCTTCGTATAAAAAGCCTTAATACTGAATGTTTTCCACTAATGTGTTCTTTAAATTATATCTGAAGAAGTTAATTGCTTAAAGGTATGTACTGCTGATTTAACTTGACATTTTAGAATAAAATTGCAATGCTCTACAGTTCTTGGTCATCCGGTAAATAATCTGATTTCTTTTTTGTACAAATATTTTTGTGTTTGGTGTCTCCTGTAGCTTGGCACATCTTAAACATAGTGTCACAAATAGTAAATGTAGTGAATGTGCAGCATCACAGGCTTCCCTTTGTGCTAAAAATCAGAGAAAGTATTCATGGTACTGTGTCGCTTTAGTCTGCTGAATTATTTGATGCCATGTCCTGAGCTGCTGTAGTTGCTAGCTAAAGCAACTTGGAGTATGCACTTCCAGGGTCCACACCCATACTTTTCCTTTAATATACAGAGAGACTGATAGTGTCAAGGTATCCTCAGAAGACCATATCACATTTTGGATAAATAATGGCCCTGTTCCTGGTCATGCTTAAATTCCTTTCATAAGAATATGAACAAAGGTTGGTATGATTCTAATTCTGAGAGGTGAGTTTCGTGAACATGCATATTTTTGTAGCTCTAGAAGGAAACATTTAATTTGACAGGTTTGACAATGCTACACAAATTTTGGCTGTATGTAGAGGGCCTGCCCAATGACTTAGTATTACTTCCATCCAAAATAAACACCATTTTGACTAAGGCAGGTGGCGTCGTTCAGTAAAATATCATATTTTAAAACACTAGTACTGGAAATTCTGTCATTCTTTTCTAATCTCCCAGAGCAGTTTTTTTTCCTGGCCTTATTTTCAATTCATTCTTACTTTTATAGATTTTGCTACTATTTAAAGCACTGCTGCACTCAACCACTTCACGACTGGTGAATGGAATGGTATTAAAGCATAGGTCATCCTGCATAGCTGTCAGTAAGGAACACTTTAAAATCCTGTTGGATACATTTCCTTTCTACTTCCAGTTGCTTATTTAATGAAGATAACTACTATAGAAAAAATAATGTATAAGGTACAATGGGACATATTATAATATCTCACTGTGTTGAAAACAGCTATATGCTATCTCATAGCAATAAAAGTACATGCTTTATAATAATTAAGTTGTTCATACCCAGTGTACGTTGACTAATACAATGAACAAAGAAACCATCTATGAATAAAGAATCCATCTATAGAGTCTCCTAATAATATCTACATTTATTTGTAATCCGTATTTGAATAACTATAACACATATATTGCCTTGTCTGCTTTTTATACAAATATGCTTTTTATACAAATATTTGCATGTGGAAAACATTAGCAATGCAAAAAGAAATGTTTAATTTTAATATTTCATTTTCTCTTGTGCTGCTAGTTGTAGTATTGTTAAGCTACTTCAGACAATTATTCCACTAAGATAAAAATCATACGTGTGCATGTAATCAATAATAGAAAAATTCCCTTTGCCTACACTTAACTGTGCAGTGTGCAGAATTGTGTACTTGACAAGTCCAGCTCAGCAACAACATAAAATTTTATTTTAATAAAATCTCTTTGCAAAGGTACAGAGTAAAAGCTCATAACTCTCCTTTGAGTGTTTTAGATAAATCAATGCTGTTATGAAACAGTACACAGCCACACACTCACCATGCTTCTTAGCTATCTTCACAGGATAGCAAGAATCAAATTAAAATCTCACTTGGGCACCTCACACAATGGGAATACAGGAAAGCTTGGCATTCTCACACTTATTTAGAGAGTGATATTTCACTCTTACACATTCTCGGTGCTCCAAGTGTTTTACTAGAGGTTTCATATCTTCCTGGGAATAAAGCCTAAATTTCCAATTTATTGTTACATTTTTTGGTGGGTTGGCCTTGGCTGACTGCCAGACCTTCATCCAGCCACTCTCTCGCTCCCCCTTCTCAACAGGATGGGGGGGAAAATAAAATGGAAAAACACATGGGTCAAGATGAGGACAGGGAGATTACTTACCAATTACTGTCATGGGCAGAACTTTCCCCAAGTTCCTCAACTTGGGGAAAATTAATTTATTGCCAATTACAAATAGGGTTGGGAGATGAGCAATCTAAAACTAGAAGAAAACAAAACAAAACAAAACAAACAACCTTCCTCCCACTGCCCTCTTCTTCCAGACTCAACTTCCCTCCTTCATCCCCAACTCCTTCTCCCACCCTGAGCATCGCAGGGGGGTGGAGAATGGGGCTGGCAGTCAGTCCATAACCCCAAGGGGCTCCTTACTTCTTGCACTGTTCCCCTGATTAACGTGGGGTCCGTTCCATGGCATTCAGCCTTCAGGAACAGACTGCTCCAGCATAGATCCGCCACAGGCCACAGCTCCTGCCAGGACCCTGCTCCTGCATGGGCCTCATGGGCTGCAGAGGGACAACTGGTTTCACCATGATCTTCATCACAGGCTGCAGGAAATCTCTGCTCTGGCACCTGGAGCACCTCTTCCCCCTCCTTCTTCACTGACCTGGGAGGTCAGGTAGGGCTGTTTCTTACTCCTTTTTGTTCCCTTCTCCTCTCTCTACGGCATTTGTACCCTTTCTTGAATCTCTTTTTCCCTGAGGCACCGCCCTCAGACGTGCCCTGAGGGGGTGGGTTGGAATCAGCTGGAGCCGGCTGTGTCTGGCACGGGGCAGACCTGGCCGCTCCTCACAGAGGTTGCCCCATGGCCCCCCCTGACAGCACCTCGCCATATAAACCCAGCAAACCTTCATAAAACTTGTATCTCCCTGTGAAATGAAATAATGATATAAAGGTGTACCATACCTATTCTTTTGCTTTTTAACTTCCTCAGTTTAGTCTGAAATGTGATCAGAAGAAATAAAATATTTTCATGTTTTCTGTAATGTTTTTGTTGTCCATTTTTTTTATATCTTAAGGAAATAGTTGCCTAGGATGAGTATCACATTTATTCCACCTTTTTAAAAAAATAAACCAATATTGCAGTTGAGCAAATAATCTATTTGACTTCAAAGTACTATTCAAGAAAAATTGAACATTTTAGTCTTTGTGAAGTCAATTTTACAGAAGATTGACCATTAAGTAAAAACCCTTGGTCAATGATAGCTAATATTCAACAGATTAAATATGTTTAGTGTAAAATCTAAGTAAAATCTAAAAAAACACATTTTTCTTAGGTAGCTGGGTGTTATGATAACTCAAAAGAGAATTGTAAAGTTGCTACTCAGACCATACCCTGGCCAAAATCTGGGCTGAATTAATAATTGAAGCTGCCTACATTTCCTCAATTGAAACCATTTTTCTTCTCTTTTTCTCTTATATATGGTTTCAGTACCGTTTCAGTTTTCCAATTGAATCAGACTTCAGGTATCCAGAGTATAAGAGGCCTGTGCTCCAGAACTGATTATTGCAAGCTCACACAGGACGTAGTGTTTTACTTTCTTCTGATGTGATTTCAGTTTGTCATCACAACAGAGCCTGAGCTGTCCTTACTGACCAACTCCTTACTGTTTCTCTACGATTGTGAAATATCTTGATCTTCAGTTGATAAAAGTAATACTTGAACATAAGTAAGCAATAAGGACCATAGTGGGTCAAATCAAAGGTCAACCTATTTCAACATTTACTAATAACAAATACTTAAAAAAGCAAATATGAGCAATGCAACGCCACAGTCATATGTCCCCAAAACACTCACTTCACTTCCCATGGTATAATGTTCAGCAGCTCTTTGAGCTACAGAGGGCCTGGTGGTATTTAACAACTCTTGGTAGAGTTTTTCTTACATTAATTTACCCAGTTCTTTTTGAACTCATGCAATCATTTGGCCTCTGCGGCATTTTCTAGCAAAGAAATTCCAACTTAGCTACACAGAGAGAAGTTTGTGTTTTGTCTGTGACCTGCTGCTTTCACTAGAACCCCTTACTCTGCACTGCACAAGACAGCAAACAGCTCTGGGTGACTGCCTGAAACACCTGTTTTTAAATATCGCTACCAATGATCCTTTCCATTTTCTCTTCTGCAGACTGAAGACTGTTCATCCCTAATTACAGTTGTTCTTCCTGCTTTTCTATTTCTCTTGTGCCCTTTTTATTTTAGACAGAGGGTTCAAGGTACAATCCCTCAACAAATTTATACAGCGACACAGTGTTTGTTTTGTCTTGTTTCCTTTTCCTTTTCTAATCTTTCCTGAGGTTTGACCTTTGACATACACATCACTGTATACATAATGGCAGTAAAGTTAGCATTTTAGTAGTCACATATGTAATATTTATTTATATTTAATTGTAACCATTTACAATTTGATTGCTTGTGCTACCTTTCTACAACTCTTTATAGTGACCCTCTATTTATACTACACTGAATGTCTTAGTGTCATCAGCAGATATTGTCAGCTCACATTGTAATTGTTTTGCAGGTCAGCTATAAATGTCATACCGAAAAAAAAGAGTGAGGAGTTAGGATTTATTTAGGCAGTTTCTCCACGGCACAGGCTATTTTGTAACACAGTAGCTACCATGTTTCAGAAGTTCTACTCTCTTCTTGTGAATTGTTATGCGGTATCAGAAGAACAAACTCAACCCTCCATCCTAACTTCAAAATCAAAGCCCTTGTGACTAAGCAAGGTGCAAATGAGTGCCTAGTTGTTCAGCTGGCCTGGACATTGGCTGCATAAAGACTTCTGCCCAGAGAAGCTAGAGTCTTTGCAGAGTTACCCTGCTCATCCTATAGAGCTTGAGAGATGATTTCCAGGAAGGCTTCCTACACACCATTGCACCCTGGCTGGCACAGGTCCAAATTGCCCGTTAATGAAAAAGTGAGCAAATGGTGAGGATACCTGGTTGCAAGGGAAATGTAGTATTTATTTTTACCAAAACTGTTGAAGAAATTCCCACAATCAACTCCAGAAAGTTGAACTGTACTGCAGTTTCAACCCTGTAAACACATTTTGGAGAGTACTTCACTGTCATTTGGGATGAAAGATGCACAGCTAAAGGCAATGATACTATCTTTCTTTTAATGATTGCCTTGAATTAAATTAAACAATCTCTGAAAAGAATGATCAAGTTTGAGACTATAGGGAAAAATTAAGAAATTTATCAAACACCTATATTCTTACATCATTTAAAGACACCAGATGAGCCATATGATGCTATAGGTGAGCTGTGGGTTAGGGGAAAATAGAATTCGAATGTGAAACTCAGACCCTATCTTTTATTGACACCTAAGCATCGGTAAATGTAAAATACAAAGCAGTCCTAAACCTTATCTCCTCTCTTTGTCATATTTCTCAATTTAATTCTTAATTTATATGATGTGTCATTGTTTTCTTTCTATTTTATTGATAACACCTTTTCTTTTCTCTCCTCTTGAAAATGCCCTGCTTCAAAATGCTGTTGTCACTACATGTCCTAAAAATATTTTATGCCTTAAATAAATGACTGTGTATGGTTACATATTAAAAAATACATTCTATTTCTATGTATTTATGATATTTCCTCTCACTGATAATTTGTCTTGTCAACTAAATTGAGTATTTGAACAACTTGTAACAATTTTATCTACTCATTGAACTGTTGATAGCACAGTGGCAAAGAAAAGATATCTAGCAAGTTGTTTTGTTTTTTTTTAGTTAACATATACAAAACTAAAATATGTCTTATTATATGAGGCTACAACACACCTACAAGACCTCTGAACATGAAAAACTTATGGACTGAGAAGGAACTTAAAAACTTGAAAACTTTCTGTCTTTCCTAGCCTAAAGTCTGCAGTGACAGAAGTATGTAGCTGTACTGGTAATTGCCCAATGCCAGTTACATCTTTCCCCATTTCAATAGCCTCAAGATAGAGCAGTGCCTCATCCCAAAATATAATCACTCAGTCTAGCGGTTTGATGTTGTATCTCTGCCTGAGACACAGTTTGAGAAGAATATTTGCAAGTACTTGAGTGGAATATCACTGGCTGGAATTTTGGCTCAAATGAATCAGTATTTTTTTGCCCAAGACCAGAATTCACCTGCAGTTACCAGTTCCAGTCTTCTTAGTAAGCTGGTTCATTCTTAGAGATACCACTGTTCTCCCACTCCATCAAAGGTCATTTTGCTTACCCTGCGCCTATAGCAACCGATCTTCAGTGCACCATGAAGGACACTGTATTCTTCAGTCTTCACAAGATCATGTCTTTTTCCCTCAGACTCCCTTTTTATTACATTTTGCAAATAAAGTCAACTCTTCACTTCTTTCTTAGTATTCTCCCAATTAATCTGCAGTATAAAAAAAAGTGATTCAGAAACACATTGGTGTGTAAAAGTGTTAGATACCTCCCTGTGGAAAAAAAGAAGGGAGAGAATGACTTGACCTACGTTACTTTCGTATAGTGTTGACAATGTTTCCTTCTGTAGACTAACACCTCGGTCTGTATGCAGTTTGTCACTAATGCTGGGTTAAGCAGAGACAGAGTTTAACTTTCTTCATAATAGCTATGCTAGCAAGAGGATGTGTTTTGGATTTATGCTCAGCAGAAAAGTTGATAAGAAAGGAATGTTTTATAATGGTTGCTAGGATACTTAAAGGTAGTTCAGCCTCTTCGTTCTTTGCAGACAGGGCGGGAGAGCTGGGAGGGCACAGCCCCAGCTACTAGCCCAGGATTTGTTCTCCAGTCACTAGATTGAGAACCAGAGTGACCAATAATCTATTCCGTAACATACACGTCATGCCCAGTATATAGGTGAGGACCCTTCTGGAGGATTGTCCCTTTCCTTTGGGTTCTGAGGCCCTTTCGCTTTCAATGTCTTCTGGCCCTGGATTGCTCTCCCAAGGCTTTCCCCCCACCCTCTGCGCTCTCGGTCTGGGAAGCTTGGACTGTTATCTCTGTTCCGTGAGTTTCGGGACCCTCCCTTCTCCAGGATCATTAGCCGGGGCCAGGTGGTTGCTTCCTTCCCTCCCCGGTCAGCTCTCGGTCTGGGATGCTCAGACTGTTATCTCTGGTCTGTGAGTGCCTCCAGGAGCGGTACACCCCCCGCCTGGGGAAATCGTGATTGTGGTTTCAGGACTCTCCTTGTTCTGGGATCGACTCTCCCTGTTCCGGCATCATTAGCTGGGAACAGGCCGCATTGGGTGGCGGGGCAGTATCACTGTGTATCACTCAGACTCTCCCTGCTCCAGGATCATTAGCCGGAACAGGCTGAGCCTTTGACCATCGGGGGCGGGGGGGGGTGGGGGGGGTATCACTGTGTATCACTCATTTGTATATTTGTATATAGTATTATTTTCAATATTATTGTAGTTTAGTTATTAAATTGTCCTTATCTCAACCCACGAGTCCTTTTTTCCATTTACCCCTTTAATTCTCTCACCTATCCTCTGATGGAGGTGGGATTTGTATGAGTGGGTGCGTGTGGTTTGGCCCCTAGCCAAGGGCTAACCCATCACATATTTCCAGTTACAAATTGAAAAGATTGTTTTGCATTTACAAATGACTGAAAAATAAAAACAAAGAAATACCAGTTTAGTCAACTATAGTTGATTCTGCATCACTAAAGTCAATAGGAATATGGTTATTACTTTTACTCTAATAGAATTTTGCCTTAGAATTAATGTCTCACCTATGCTCACTTTGTATTTAATTAAAATGTATTCAAAATCAAATCAGTACCCTGAATTTCTTTTTCAAACAAGATCATTTAAAATTAGGTTTCTTGGAAAAACAAGATCAAACTGCAGGTTTATGTTACAAAATAGGAGAGAGATATAAAAAATATAAATCAAATTTTTACTTTGAAATTTAACCCTCAACTTCCCATAGCAAATTTTCATAAACTTTTTATGGTACAAAAAGCCAGCTTAGTTGGTTCTTCGCAGATACTTCAAGAAGTGCATCATCTGGTATTTCTCATCTCTGTAGTATTACAAACTTGCCTTTGGGCAGCAAGCAATATTTCATTTCCTGTTTACAAACAAGAATTTGTTTATTCAGAAGGGGGAACTGCCATCCCTCCTCATTTTTGCATGCATCTCTTTTTGTACCCAGTTCACCAAGTTAGCCACTCAATAAGAGATCTTTCAGGCTCCTTCAAAAAAAAGTGAAGTATATTTTTTAACAATAAAAACTAATAATAAGAACACTCAGATCTGACATATTTTTTTAAGTGTCAATGCACACGTTCCTCCTTTAGCTAGCAGAAATGAATAACATAAACTCCTAGAAACTGGCAAAAATACTATGTATCTCAACTACATGAAGTTTGCAATTTGAAGGTCATAAATTCATGTATTTATTCCTCTGAAAGGCATTGCTGTCACTTCTTTGGCTTTGTTCTAATGCCTGCTGTGGGAAAGTCTCTCTTCTGTGATAATACGTAGTTACCAGTTCACAAACTCACCTGTGCAATGTGTTGGAGGAAGACCCCACGACTTCATGGACATGTACAACCAGGAATTCTTTTGATACTCTGGTTTTCAGAATCATGCTGCCAGTGTTCCAGTTTCCATTCTACCACCACCAAGGTTTAAAGAAAGGAGGAAAGAATTTTGTTACTACAGACCCAATATCAACAGCATAGTTAGTAGGCCTAGTGACAGACATTGCTATTTTTAAGTTAGTGCTGTTTGCAAGGTTTCTCCTTTCACTTACAAAGCTAATAAGCAATCAAGGTCTTTGCACAGCCTGATGGCTGAAATCCAGTTCTTATGACAAAGCTTTCCACTAAGCATAGCTTTCACTGATGGAAATCTTGTTGTGAAAATGAATGTAATTTTACACAATCATACACTCAGTTTTCTTAGTACACAACTTCGGTCTTGCCACATGTCCCAGAATCGTGTATTGTGCAGAATGCAGAAATGGGGAAGGCTCCATCATGCTTGGCTTACCTAGTGAATCTGCACTTAGATTTTGTAGAGTGTTCTGCCACTGTGCTCTCATTCTTCAAGCTCAGTGATTCTATTTCCCAAACAAAAGTCACCCCATAATACACAGATAGGCTTTGAAATAAAATCTATGCAAACTCTTTTGGAAAATTTCCTTCTAACAATAAAAATTTTGACAAAAATTAAAGGTAGAGATATTACAGAACTGTGTGAAATTAAGCAGCAGTCATTTTCTTGATATTTTCTTTCCGAAAGGAATACTGGAAGCTCTTGTTTACGTCTCCTAAATATTGTATTTCATCAAAACATAATGCTAGGATACTTCTCAGCTAATGCTCCCTTTGTCCGTAATCCCAGAAGTATTTCAGAAATAAATTGTTTTATACTCTCACATACCAGGTTGTCACTATAGGTATTTTTCTCACATCTAGAAGCATACTATTTTATCAACTCCTGTTCATTTCCCCAGTCTTCTTGCTTAATCTTCCCAGCCAGCATTCAGAATATATTTGCTGCCTTGCTATCATGTTCTGACTCTTTATCTGCTTCAAATTCTAACATATATTCCCAATTTTCAATACTATATCAGACTCTTATCACACTGACATGACCCATGACATTTGAAGACATTTAACAAGTGTATATTTTTATTTAAATATGTTCAAAATTCTGTAGGTGATCCATCTACCTGTTGGAATGCAGAGCAGAACTTCTAAAGACTGTCTCTGAAATTCAACTACAAAACAAAACGGCAGAAAAAGGTGGTAGAAACTAGAACAGGATCCATGAAATCTGAATCTTACTTAACCCGGAACTTTGGCAACTCCACCAGGAAATCTGTGGGGTCTCCAGGATTGCCTGCCCCTCCAGGTGCCTAACTTTGCTAGCCAGAGAGTTCTGGCTCTGCCAGAATTTAAATTTCCTGCATATTTTCAGGATGAGGGAGGCTCTTTTCCTTCTGATGCCAACCTCTTCCAATGACTCTTGCAATTCACAGAATCACAGAATCACAGAATGTTAGACATTGGAAGGGACCTTGAAAGATCATCTAGTCCAATCCCCCTGCCGGAGCAGGAACACCTAGATCAGATCACACAGGAACGCATCCAGGCGGGCTTTGAATGTCTCCAGAGAAGGAGACTCCACAACCTCTCTGGGCAGCCTGTTCCAGTGCTCTGTCCTTCTCACCGGGAAGAAGTTTTTTCTCATGTT
>NW_010120710.1:0-392 GCF_000699245.1 Pterocles gutturalis
TCCCCCCAGAGCCTCCAGCCTCTCCTGTTCTTCTTTTAAGCTTTTTCCTCTCTGTTCTCTCCCCTTTGTGCCTCCTTTGATCATATAATCCGAACGAACTGAAGGTAAAAATATCACGGCAGGCAAGAAGAAAGCGCAAATAATGGGGAGGGGAAGGGGGGGAGAGCTGGTCTGAATCCCTCGCTGAATCATTAGGGGAGATGCAGCCTGAATTACCCAAAAAGCTGCAAACAGCAAGGGACAGATGAGCATCCCCTTCCCTGTCACCCTCCACCTGCCCTGAGCATCCCCACGGCCACACACAACCCACTGCTCCCCACACAGCCCAAATTTGGGTCCCACCCGTGCTGGCGATGGGCTGGAGGGGTGGGAAGCACACGGGGCCGGCAGCA
>NW_010120710.1:426-1035 GCF_000699245.1 Pterocles gutturalis
GAATTAAATCATCCTTCCTGCGAAGTGTGGGACCAGCTCCTGCATCCCCAGGGCTCCTGCATCCCCAGGGAGCCCGGCTCCTGCACCGCCCCCAAGCAGCCCTGCCCCATAAGTCCTGTGCATCTGGAGGGAGATGATGCACATCTGGAGGGAGATGATGCACATCTGGAGGGAGGCACCTGCCTCCAGCAGGTGCTGGTGGAGCGGGGTACAGCCTCACCCACACGCCGCGGGCAGTGAGGGGCCGGAGCTGCCCTCCTGCCCCATTGCACAGCTCTGCAGGGGCAGCACCGCCCCAGAGGAAGAAATATTTGGAGATTTGCAACAAGTCAGATGCAGGTATGCAGCCCCCAGCGAGTGGTAATAAATGGGGGGATAAATGCCCAGCGTGGCACTTATCACAGCACTAAGGGACAGAGCAATGCTGCTTCCTCCCACATCCCACCAGCACATCGTCAGGGAGGAACGAGCCTTTCCATCACCCTCATCCTGGCCATGCAAGGACTAAGCAAACCTTGATCTCCAGAGCTCTGGCATGGGTCATTGCCGGCCGAGCCAGGCTGATCAAACGAGGGTCGGGAGCTGCAGAAGCGGGTGCTGGGGCTGCTG
>NW_010120710.1:1046-3192 GCF_000699245.1 Pterocles gutturalis
CAGGGAGAGCCAAGGGGCCATGGGCAGTGCTGGGCTCCCAGGCTGTGCCCTGTCCTGCAGGTCCCCAGCACCCCAGGACCACCTGCACGGTGGCATCCTGCCCCCCTCTAGTGGTGGCCGTGCCACTGAGCCACCAGCCAGCACTGGCATCACCACCCACGAAGGGCCCTGGATGGGGCAGGGTGAGGGCTCAGCCAGGCAGGAGAAATCCAACCGCTGATTAAAAATCCCCCTGCACGGCACAGAACTCCTGCTGCAAAACTGTCCCCAGTGCTCAGAGGAGGGACCATGTCCTGAAGGCAGGGACCAACCATCCCGGGCATCCTCTGCAGCTCCTTCCCCGCATCCCTGCAAGCACTGCACCAGCACCCACGGGGCTGCAGTGAGACATAATCCGGGCTCACCACATCCCACAGAGCCCAGAGATGCTCGCAGGTGCTGGGACACATCCTCCGGCTGCATCGCCACAGCCCATCCCACTGCAGGGGTCTGGTGGACCCCCGGCTTTGCAGCCAAGGCAAGTGCTTGCCATCGCTCCCCGAGGCTGGTGTATCTCCAGGAGCTGCCTTGCACGCATCGCATGGGGTTTGGCTCCAAAATTTCCCTTCCCCAGCCTGGTGCTGCCGCAGCCCCAGAAGCAACCAACCCAGAGGGACCCCAAAATCCCACCGATCGATCCCAAGACCCCTGGGGCCAGAGGAGTCTGTGCTGGAGCCCCCCCAGACCTGCCCCTCGACACAGGGATTTTGCAGCGATGAAAAAGCTCCTTCAAGGGAGGGTGAAATAAATAAATAAGGAAGGAAACGGCCCATTTCTCTCCCTCGCTCTGCTCCCTGCAGGACTCCCAGTCAAAACCAAGTCATTTCACTGCCATTAGCTCCGCGGAGCCCATGCTGCTGCAGGCAGGCGAGTTCATGTCTCATGTGCCATCAACCCAAGCGCCAGCTAAGCGCTAATCACCGCGGCTTCAGCACCGCCAGCAGCGGGCAAAGCCGAGAGGCGAGTTAGCCAGATCCCAGCAAGGGCTCATCGTAGGATGGCCCGAGCATCCCGCCCCTCTCCAAGCAGAGACCCTGCTCCCATGGACCACAGAGCTCTGCCTGCAGCGGGGCCGGGCTCCTCTGGCCGTGCAGGACCCTCTGGTCCCAGTTCAGGGCCAGGGCACTCACTGGTTTTGCACTGAACCCACCCAGTTGCATGGGGGTTTGTTAGACCAGGCAAAGGCTGAGCCAGACACGGTCCAGGAGATGCAGGAATAAGCTGCACCCAGCTCTTACCTGTACGACCCCATCCCTGGCTGCCCAGGAGCCCATCACCCATCAGCCCCCCACCGCCGAGACCTCCCCAGCCCAGCCCCGGCACTGGGAAGGCTGTGCTGGTTTCTGCCACACTAGAAGCCACAAGCTCGCTGGCATCTTTTTGAAAATCAAGGCCATTTCTTTCCCCACCTGCTCTTCCTTCGGCAAGCGGGGCCAGCCGGCGCGCAGCACAATATCCCAATTAGCGCACACTCGCTCTTCCCCGCTCAGAAGCGATTTCAGGGAACTCCGCTTTGGCTCCTGGGTTTTTTTAATTGCAAAAGCCCCGTGAAGTAAAGCAGAATTTAGACACGGAAGGAGGGGACGCCAGGTTAAGTTATCTCTCGACAGGCAAAACCTTCAGCATTCAGGTCAAGTACCCCAGCGTTGGCTCGGAGGAAGAGCAAGGCCAGGGCTCAGCAGGCAGCAGCGAGGAGAGACCCCAGATTTTACCATCAAAACCCACCCGACACGCTCCAAGAAGACACAGCCTCCCCCCGCAGCAATCCCTCGATTGATGCACCAACCGATATCACGACGCTTGCATAAGCCCAAGCCCATCGCCAGAGCACCGACTCGACCTCTGCAACTGGGTCCTGCCAGCACCCAGCTCAGAGACCCACGGGGGGAGAAACCAGGTACCACCAGCACCCTCACCACCCAGAGCATCCCCAGAGGGATGCTGAAGTCCGAAGAAAAAGGCTCATACTGGGTGCAGATCAGACCCAGGGAATATTTATTGTGCTATCAGGCAAGCTCTCTCCTTCCCCCTCCCTCCCCACTGCCAAGGGCTAATCCCTCACTTTGAAGGATGGGATGGCGAGGGGAAGGTGAGCAGGATGCGGCCG
>NW_010120710.1:3241-3854 GCF_000699245.1 Pterocles gutturalis
AAGCCGCCAAGCCCCACCCAGCAGCAGCCAGAGGGAGGGAAGGAGCCGTCGCTCATCCCCGCTCCTGCCACGTGCAGCAAAATCCCTCAATTAATTTTTGATCACCTTTTGCAAATTGGGACAGCGCTGGCTCGGAGCAAGAGCGTAGCCCGAGTGCCGGTCCCCAGCGATGCCCACGGCACTGCCTGGCGTCTCTGCTCCCCATCACACCTACACCCCGAAAGCGGGGTCTGGCAGCACGCATCCCTGCCTGCACCCAGCCTGGGAAAGCCCCAGCGGGGACAGACACACCTGTCCTGAGCCGGGCTTTGTGCGGGGCCATCAGCAGCACGGGGGCACAGGGAACCGGACCACCCCCCAGAGGAAATCCCTCCAACTAGACGTGAAGCCCGAGAGGATGAGACGGTGCCCGCAGCGGGCACGATGCTGGGGAAGGTGGAAAAGGGAGCGGGTTCCATACGTTATAATTAGGATCTGCCACATCTTCAAGCCGTCGCCTTTCTGGGAAGAGATGGAAGGGGGCGGCTGAGCTGACAAATCCATCCTCCTCCTGCCTGATGCCAAAGTTGAGGCACGTGACGCCTTTTTTTGGGGAGCAGGCAGGCTCTTCGCA
>NW_010120711.1:0-44033 GCF_000699245.1 Pterocles gutturalis
AAGCCCACGGAGGGGTAATCGGATATTATGCTTCAAAGCTTTAACTGGAAAGGGCAAGAAAGAGGCCTGCCCCCGTGTAGAAATGTTTGGCGTGTTGTGTCAGTTTGCATTTCCCTCAGAGCAGGGGTACGTGACACCCGGCCGATGGCAGCGGACACAGGTGGGACCCGGTGGATCAGCTCTGGTCCAAGGCAAAGCCTCTGCATCGCAGATTATCTTGGCGGCGTCTCAGAGAGCATTGTGTATGGATGAAATAATGTTAAACCACCTAATGAAGCGTACATAAGAGGCTTTAGCCTTCTAAATTATCCTCTGTAGAGGAGATATGGTTGGTTTTTCTTCCCCTGCAGTTTGAGTCATGTGTTTTCTCGGTGCTGTGCGTGGAGTTCAGTGTCTGCCTGGCTCTGCTGAGCTGGAGATGTGACAGTATGGGAGCTGGAACACAGCTGATGCTTTGGAACTCCTTATTGAAATCCTAAAGAGATTTCTATCTCTTATTATAGATGCTAAATTGTTCTCAAATTGTATTTTTTTTTCCATAATAACTTTATAAATAGCTTTGTAGAAGTCTGAGATGGCTTCTAAGAGCTTTTTCTGAGGAACTTGTGTAAGAAAAAGGGTCCTTGTAATGCTTTTGGAAGAGGGAACGTTGAAGGATAAAACCTGAGGATGAACTGTTTCTTCATGTGCAGAGCTAGGGTACAGCAGCGGGATCTATGGCGCCTGCTCCACTTTGCAAAGCTGCCTGTGGGATGCAGGCTCACAAGATACTAATATTTCTGTGCACCTGATGCTTTTTTTAAGCAAATTTGTACGGACTGGGGGTAGACAGCATATTGTTCCTAACCTCAGAGTTAAATGCTACAAGTTTATTTTCTGGAGGATTGAGTGGCAGTAAATATTTCCTGTGTTTATTCATAATGTCCTAAATACTTAATACCATGAAGACATATATCCTCCTTGCCAGGAAGAGCAATGCTTTCTCATTCTTTGTCTTCATAAAACTTTATTTCAAGATTTTTGTTATTTAAGTCCAGTGGGAGAATTTAAAAATCTCACTGCACAAACGCTCCAGTTCTCAACTCCTGCTCTTACAGCAAAATAGTAACAAAACACCAGAGGCGTGAAATTAAAACCTGCTACGGTTCCTGCTCTTACCCCTCCATGCAGCTGTGGACCGCCTGCCAGCAGCCTTGCTCTGTGTTTTAGTGGGTGACATACAGGGCAAGGGGGACTTCACGCTTAATTTCTACGTTCTTATGGTTAAGCTTTATGTTCAGAGTGCCGGTGCTGTTGCAGGGAGTGTTTCTGAATTACTGAGTTAATTTGTAGATTATGTTGCTAATGAGCCATACTTCCTGGTTATTTCTGTCTTTTCTGTTTCCTGAGGTTTCACTGCTCTGCTCACTTGGTATTCTGTCCTACCAATGGACTTGTTTCACATGCTCTCCTTCCTCTCTGGAATACCTGCTCAGTATTGATCAGTGTTCTCCTTCCTGCTCTGCATCTCCCACCAGCAATTGCTTTTGGCTTTACTTCATCTTTCTTTGTTCACTGTCTTTCTCAATATCCTTTCTCCTCCATCCGCTAGGTCAGTCAATATTTTTCATTTAGTTTGTTGCTTCCCCTTCTGGCCACTTTGTACTCTCAATGAAGAAGAGACCAAATACAGAGTTCTGTGCCATTTGACCGTACCATCCAGGTGACGAGTAATTCATTCCTTGTAAGCAAGTCACTGGAATGTGTTTCTGTAATTTTTTTACCTTATAATAAAGGGGTTAATATGTATGACTGTAGCATTATCTTTTGTAAGGGAATATTTTCTCTTATCTCCAAATTAACATATGGTAAATTCCACTATAAGACACACACAAAAAAGAAGGAATAATACTCTAAACATGGCTAATATTGGTGAGCAGTTCATTCTATGGCACTGGTACGTGAGGATGAGGTGAAAGAGTCCGAGAGAGCAATTTGTCTGTTATCGGAAGCAAAAGACAGAAAAAGCTCTTTTTTTTTTTTTTCAGCTGTGGGAATTTTGAGTAAATTCAATTATCAACCACGAGAGCTCTGTCTGGGGTATCACACAGGGGTGGACCTTCAGAAAAGCATCGCAGAGTGGGGATGTGCGTGCCAGGATGGCAGTTACTCCCATCGCTGGATTGGACCGGCTGATTCAGTGTGTCAGATCCTTTAAATGAACATGATATGCCAAATGAAATAATGGGCACAAATTGAGCTTGCATCCTGGGTTTGTTCATCACTTAATAAATTATTTCTTCGGCTAGCTTTCAATTACCAGGAAAATGGAAGAAGCAGATGTCTCAGGCATCAAATATCCCAGCATTAGGCGTTTCATTTGTCTCACTGTTCAGTAGCTGCACGGAGGCGTAGAACTGGTTTGAAATTTTATGGTGGGAGAAGCTGACTGGAAGACAGGAGTCATTTAACTTGTCATTAAACACGATGGAACAGACTGATGTGACCCATGAGACAATTTAAATTATTAGCTTCCCATCGAAAGGTAGAAATGACCTGTCAGACCGATTTGACTGTGATTGATGATTAATAGTGTCAAAGTTGTGAAAACAGTTCTGTTCTCTGTGTGGCTCCTCGTGTTCGGGTTTTTGTGTGTGTTCCGACAAATGCCCCCAATAAAAGATGATTTTAAATAAATTCTTTGAAGAGTTAGTGAATTGAATGCAGCCTGAAAGTTGTTTGCAGTGATTGATGCTAGGACCAGGCTCTCGGATTTTCCGCACGGGATGGGCACGCAGCGGCACGGACGGTCATGTTTACACCCTCTGTCCCCCTGTGGCTGTGAGCACCCCAAGTCCCAGGGCTGTGAGCACCCCAAGTCCTGGGGCTGTGAGCACCCCGGTTTGGCACCGCGCTGCAGGTTGGAGGCTGTTCTGGCTGACAGCCTTTGTATGTGACAGTATAGTGCAGACAATAAAGAATCCTTCCCAGCTCATTCAGGAGGTGAGTTTGATGCCATTGTTGGATAAATCCAACTAATCTTGATGTGTCAGGAGCAGGGAAGTTGCTGTGCTGTCCGCGGGGCTGGTGCGGGGCTGCAGCGCTCCCATTTCCAGCCCAGAGCTGCTCACTCCTCATCTGTTGTGAAATGATTTCTGTGCGGTGTTTGTAAGGAGCTTTGATATCCTTTGTAGATGAAAGGTGTTATATAAATGCAAATTTTATTCCTTTCATTTCAATTTCATTTAATAAATAAATTGTTCAGGTTTTAGCGGGAAGGGCGCTCTGAGACCCGATACTGCATCTGTATTCCGGGCGTACCTGTGGAGAGGGGTGAAGGCCACTGATTGTCTTCCAGAGCCTAACAGAATTAATTTTCACTTGTACAAAAACATTCTGCGGGCTGAATAATAATGAAAGGAGTGAAGACTCCACTGGCTCTGTTAAATTGGGTATCTCATGCCTGTGAGTAAGGAAAAAGGAAGGATGCATTGCTCAATTAGCATTTTAAATTAATTTTTCAAGGCTATTTACTGAGGAAACTGGAATTTTAATTAAAGTAGCAAATAAAGTAATTCACTCAAAAGCTTTATGAGATTCTTTTTTTCATAACATTAAAAAAAAAATCCAGTGATTAAAAAAGTGTTTTAAAGAAAGAAGCATTACATTTGGAGTAAAGAACAAATACTTTCTGCAAAATCCCGTGGTTCTTTCAGTATGGAAATGGTACTGACGCCTTTGGGTGGTGAGGGTGGTAGGTGTTTCATACAGGTGTGTCCTAAGGATGCTGTGGTGTTTGAAAAAGATGTAACCTAGTAATAGAAGAGATTCCTGTGGACATATTCCATGTGGTATTTAATCAACTATGTGGAGTTGCAGATGAAATGATTTTTTGGACTGATAAACGAGGCTGTGTCTAAGAGAACATGTGGGGAAAATAAGAGTACCTTCTTACACAAAACGAGTCATTTATTGTTGTTATAATGTGGATTATGAATGTTTGATTTTTAAGAGTAAATCATTGTTTTGGATTGTTGATGCTGCTAATTCATGGGGCTTTGGTTCTTATTGCTGATAGACTTTTTTTTTTTAAACCACTTTACTACTATTAGAAGCCACTCCTATCAGTAATGGGCAGCGCTGTTTCAGAGCTCTCCAGACTGCTTAAAAAAAGGTTGATTTTTTTTTTTTTGATAGTAGAAAACAAACTGTAGTTTTCCAGTTTATGGTGAAATCTTGTGTGAATGGGAAAAGAAGCTCTTCCGTTGTTGGAATACTTGGTATTGTTGAAATAATTGCCTCAGTCCTTAACAGTTGAAATATATATGCTCAACAATTGATTAATTAAATGCTAAGTTTTTATTTTAAATACAGTCAGTTAGTACCAGAAATGAATTAATACTGTATAAATGAACACATATAACTGAATATATATAAAGATGTATCTTAGGTATCTTGCTTTGAACATCCATTTTAAATTTATTGCAGCTTGGACACCAGCGTAAATCAGCTTGCTCAGAAAGGGCTTTGCAGTTACAGCTTAGTAATAATTTACAACAGTAGTACTAACTACACGTACCCCCTGAAATAAAGCACTGGGGAGTGGAAATGTGTCCTGCTCGAGCCAGGCTGGCGATGCTGCGCTGTTGGGTGAAGGGCCACCGCAGTACGGATGCGATCCGGGAAAGGCGCTGGGGTCACCGAGCTGCAGAGCACAAATGCAGGGCACGGGACTCTTAAGAACAGGAGTTCATTTAGTAACTGCCGGTAATGACTGTTCCTCCCTGACCTCTGGTGCTTTTTTCCCTTGATGGTCCCTTATCACCCCTGAAGTTGGAAGGGCGGAAAAAAAGCCAGAGTTTGTTTACCTCCCAGCTGTAGCCCTTGCTGCTGCTGTGCCTTCGTGTGCCAGAATTAAGTGCTGCTTAATGAAGTTTTATTCCCTGTAATAGTGTTTAAATTACAGATGAATCATGCCTTAGTTGTGGTTGATAGCAAGCCCGGAGTTCCTCAGTACAGATCATGCCTCTCAGGCATTTCGGGTTAGTTTCCAGAAACCTTTCATTGTTTGTTAGCACCTTGAGCTTTAGAGTCTTGAAACAATCAAGATTTTCTTAGTTTTGCAACCAAAATATAGAGCATGGTTTTGGTTTATTCTTAACATGAGCATTTAGAAAAGTAAGGAATGACTGGGTATTGCCAGATTACTTCGAAACCTGTCTCCTGTCTCTTTTCCAGTTTCCTTTTGGCCGACGCTTGCCGTGCGATATCTACTGGCATGGGGTGTCATTTCACGAGAACGACATATTCTCAGGTCAAGTCAACAAGTTTCCAGGTACCTTACTTCTGCTTCTAATTAAAAAAAAAATGCTTTAACAACATGGTTATTTTAACTGGTTTTGTGTTTTGCTGTTTTTTGATGTGAATTATCTGCCTAACCAGCTGGTAGTATTTTTAGCATATTACATATTTAATAGAATCATTTAGGTTGGAAAAGACCTCTCAGATCATGGAGTCCAACCATTTTGGGTAGGCTGTTGCTGCCTATGGGGTAAGAATATCAGAATGGGTGTCTCAAACAATTTCTGAACTGAAAATCGTTTTGGAGAGAAAGTGATTTTGATGAAAAGAATACTTCATATTTAAGAATTCAGAAAAAATAAGAGTGTTAGGCTATAATTTAAGTGAAGATTATTATGTGTTCTCTAGCATTGATAACAGTGCTGTATCTTCGGATTTGGTTTTGATTCAAAGTGGAAAGAATCTGTTTTGTTTTCTGCTCTGGCCTGTCGCAGGGAGAAGCTCGAAGTGGAGTTCCTCAAATGGATTTTTTAATAGTGAAGAGTTCATGTCAGTCCTCATCTTATGATCACTTCTCCTTTTTTAAGCTCCCTTTTTTCTCATTTAATCCCTGTTGAGATCTCTCTAAATAAGAGCTAAGAGCTTAGGTATTGACTTATCTAAGCCCTTTACTTCAGATTTATTGCTGCTGTTAGTACGCTGTGAGGATAAGAGCCCTCAGATAGCGAACTTTGTGCTTTATTTGCCCTGACTTTCTCCTGTCTGCGGGACGTTCACATTCAGGTAGTGGATGGTGTAGTTTTCTGGCGTTTTAAATCCGTGTTAGTTGAACGTTACCCTCTCTGTATGCTGGCTTCTACGTGGAGTCCTGCAGAACTAGACCCGATTTCCAGCAGCGTTGCGCTAGCTTGATGCTGGGTTTTACTAAATCCTTTCCCTTGAAGAAGAGGTCTTGATGCTTCTCTTAGTTTCTTGTGAAAGATTCAAAGAATCTGAAAGACTTCGAAACTTTTCCATAAAAATAGTTTTTTAGTTATGTTTCGGATGGAAATAAGACTTCAGCGAGTCTTTCTGACTTAAAAATGAATGCAAAGTAAACACAAAGTGGTTGATTGTATTCAGGTGACATTTTCCCACCTGCTGGAACAATAGCAAGCTAGGGCAGTGATGTCGGATCATGGCAAAGCCAGTAGTTACTATTGGACTAGAGCTTTCCCTCTAATATTCTGAGCTGTATTTTGGATAATTACTTTTTTTCTAATAGGATACAATAATACATACAATATGAAATATGTCAGGGGAATGCTACAAATATTTTGTCAGATTTTAAATTTTTAAAGGTCTTCAGCTTTATTGAAAGCAATGACTAGAGTGCCTACCAATAGGGTGAGTAATGATATAACAATTTAGGGTGAGACTTCAGTGGGGATTTTTCTTCGCTTTTAAATGTTGTTCATTCTTTTCCCAGGCATGACGGAGGTGGTACGTAAAATTACACTGAGTCGGGCAGTGCGAACAATGCAAGACCTGTTTCCTCTTGAATATAACTTCTATCCTCGATCCTGGATTCTGCCAGAAGAATTTCCCCTCTTTGTGGCTGAGGTAGATTACTTTTACTCTCAGAATAGTGTCATTTGTTGGATATTGTTGCTGTGTCATTCTTTAGTTTTTCATACCTACTAGATTATTTAAAATTACACATGGGTGCTGTGGATAACATATTTTTCAATTTTCCTGGGATCAGACATAGTTTGGATGAACTGCTTTTGTTTGTTATGTTCTAGAATAAACTCCAAAACAATTACACTTCTCTGCAGTGCCAGAAGAGGTATGTGAAAATTAAATGTGGTGGAACCATAAGCCCTTTCCTTGCATATCCTACTGAGTTGAAAAGGGCTGAGGAAGTTCCAGTACAGGAGTGTGTGGAGTGTGCACCAGGTTCATTGTCATGGAAGTCTTTTAAGTCCATCCTGCCTGTTCTATCCAAATCCTTCAAACCAGCATTTTGTAGTGTGCATTGTTAAATATGCTCACATCTTCCTGATTCATTGTTTGTTTGAATCTCTTGTCAGACTGTTGCTTTTTTAAAATATTCAGAACGTAATAAAATGCTATTCTTTTCCGGCTTTTTTGAAAAAAGGTGATGGTGTGTGTTGGTGTTTGGTTCTGTTATTACAGATATTTTTTTTAAATATTGTGTTTGTTTTAACCCTGTCTGACTCGCCCAGTGAATTCTTGTATTCTGCAGTATCCTCTGCTTGGAAAAGTGAGAGAAAAAGGTATGGACTTTCATAGACTTCTATACTGTGTGTTACTTTTTGGATAATTACCATATCCACAAACCAATTAAATCCGTGAACATCCCTTAATATACACTGTTCAAGTGTGCTGGGTCGCTGCCATGGCACTGCTAGTAACACCAAGAATGAATAAAATCCCAATAGTGCTTCATCCTTATTGCTTTAGATGTAAGACCGATTTGTAAAAGGAGCGTAAATTATCCAATCAATTTAGCTATGACAGGTAGATAAGTGCAAGTAACTTGGAACTAAGCTTTCCAAGCGGTGCACTGGGATTCCAGGGATGCCTCTTTCGGGAATCGTGCCTGCCTGGGTTACAAGGTGCTGATAACGGAGCAGCGTGTAGCAGTGTGGGCTGTGTGTCCGGGTAAAGGCACAGCCTGGCACGCTGGCAGCAGGTGGCACTGCAAATAAATACTTTTCTCTGGTTGAACGGTTACTGGAGTGAAAATGATTCGTTTTTTGTTCCAAGCGTAACAGATGTCCAGTACCACACTCCTAGGAGTTTCCTTTGCATATGTTCTTCCATCTGTGTTTGAGAAAAGCATAGTTCTTGTTATCAAACATTATATTTTATGTTGTAAGAGTTTATGTTCTGCTGAACACAAGTTTGTAATGTAAACCCTCTGAAACAAGAAAAAATACAAAACAAAAAATTTCCAAATCCACTGTGAACCATAAATGGTTCAGAACATTTCTCCCTTGCAGTTTCACAAGTTCTCAGTAGGAGCTCTCCAGTCTTTTCTGTTGTTTATTTGTTCATATGGGTTTTGTTTGCTTTCCAACCAAGGGACCCTAATGCTGCTGAAACTGTCAGCTTTCTGAGACTGAATTTTCAGCTGATTCACAAACAAGCACAATACCTATTTGCCTGACAACTGAAAGAAGAAACTCATTGAGAATTTAAATCTCACTGCCTTCTCCTGAAGCTCTACAACATTTCAAAACAATTTCTCCCAGTGTTCTTACTGTGCCTCACGTCTGTAGATATGATCGTGAACTTTTATCTTACACTTGTACCAATAACTAAGTCAAGTGCTGTCAGCTTTTCCCACTTTCCCCTATACCTAAATCCAGGTAGAACACACTACAGCTAACCTAATATTAATTTTCTGGGCTTTAAAAACCAGTAATTGATGAGAAAGCTGCACTCTTGAGTTTGTAGCTCATATTGGGAGATACCAACAAAATGGTAGTTCCCTTAGTGTCATTTGTATTGAAATGAAATGCTGATGGCTGTTTTTAATAAGGGCTTAAAAGTTAATTTCCCAAGTAAATATATACTTAGCTATTTTCAGTGTTCACCTATTTACCTTCTAAAACATTTTGTACTAACATGTCACCGTAACAGAAGATGAATTACAGTTAAGCAAATCTCTCGGGTGCTACAGTAATCACTCCTTCACCAACAGACAAAAACCTGTTGGAATCTGTGTGCTAAGAACTTATTTCTAATAGGAAATTCCAATTTCTGAAAATTAACTAGCTTGGGATTCAAACCCAGGCCTTGATTGCTCTCATACTGCCTTCTTTGTGTTGTCTGCGAGGATGATGAATAGGCCTAGGATGATTAATTTTTAATAAGAATCTAATTTGGACAGTCTCATTTCCAGCACAGTATATTTTTGGTGGTTTAATCAGATTTTCAGCTTTTGGATAGCTCTTAGGCATAGACATGAATATTCTAGTCTTTGTGCTGTCAAATCCTATAGCCCATAATATGCCTTTTTTTTCAGAACACTCTGTTCATTCAGCCTGTGTTTCCTCATGAAAGGCAAACCTACAACTGGCTCAGATTTTCATACTATTAGACATCATACTCTCTTCTTGCTGTTGACTATGAATGGTTAACATGTTTTTAAAGATAATTTCCTTCTGTCAAGCTAAGTACACAGAAATATCTCATTTTATATGAACTAATTTTCCTACATGACCAAATTTTCTATGTCTGGACAAGCCTCCTCGTAATGAGAATTTGAAAGAATATAGTTGAGAGGATGGTGGAGAATTTGAAGAGAACTGTCAGGAATTCCCTTGAAGATCAAGAAACCATCTGCTTTCTTCAAGACAGTCAAGCTGCTGAAAAACAGACTGACTCTGGATTATCATTCCCCTTTTCCCCACCCTTCTGTCTTTATCTGCCATGCATAAGTTTTGATGGACTAGAAGTCATCATCTAGAAGTCCATCAAAAAATGGACTAGAAAATGATGGAGAAAATTATTTCCTTTCCAGCTAAATGGAAGGAGTTACGTATGAGATCACTGGGGACAATGATTGCTAAAATGCAGGACTTCAAAAGCAGGTTGCTGTTGCATCTTTAACTTCCCCATCGCTGTTATCATAATTTCTATTTGTGGTAAACCATTTCCCTTATATGCCCCAAGAATCTAGGGCACAGGGTGGAAAAAAACCCCAGACCTCAAGATATGGGTGTAATGGCTTATCCTGTACTCATCAATATCCACAAAGCAGCGAGAGAACTGGATACATGAGTATCGAGGTCCAAGCTGCTGTAAACATACAGAAATAGGTCATATAGTCCTCCAGCAACATTCTTACCGAGTACTAATGTTGACTTTAACAAGCAGAGATCTTTCAGGGCAAGGCACTACAAACAATGGAAAGAAACTGATACTGAAAGGTACTGGTTTCCTAACCCTTCCCCTTTTTTTTTTTTTTTTTCCTTTCTCCTTTTTCTTGCTATTTCTGTGTCTTGATGATCTTTATACACACACTCAGAGTGTTAGTAAGTGTTAAAATTTCTTACCTACTATTTCCTTTCTGTTGGGGACATCTCCCACCCCCCCCCCGTCTGTAGTAAGTTCAATTGTCAGTGTGTGTCTTTTGGAAAAACCGTTTTCTGGAATGATTCTATTAATTTAACTTGTTAGCAGTAAAGAGTGTTTGACATAACTTTCTAAGAAATCTGCAAACTGGGAGCATTTCTCTGTGGAAAAAAAAAAAAAAAAAAAGAAATGTATCTTGTGTAGTGACTTTTCTAAGCGTTTTTGCCTCTGAAAACGCCCGATGCTGTGAGCTGTTGGTGTTCGCTGTTTGCGAGCTTGCACGCTAGAGCGCACTGTGCCCCACGCTGAACCAGCCCAGCAGCGCGGAGCGCCAGGGCACAGCTGGAGGAGACAACAGGCATGGAGGGCTTTGGAGATTCACCCAAACGTTTGGATTTGGTACAAAATAGCTTCGAATTCTCCACCGCCTTCCCTCACTTTCCTGATTTCACACTGGGTACCTCTAGAGAAAGCATCTGGGTTGTCAGGTGTTATGATCAGGTCTTGCTAATACAAGTCAAAGCCTCTGAGAAGAGTTGTTGAAATCCTGATAGAATTTCCTGTATCTGACACTGGATAGAAAGGTGGTAATTCATGCCAGGCCTGAGAGGAGTTCTGGTAAAATGCAGAAACCCTTTATTTTGGGGAATGGGGGTAGGTAGGAACTGAGGCAGAAACTCTGCTTGGTTTAGTAAATTTGTGGTATTTGCTTATTATCTGTACATGGCTCAATATTCCCTGGTTTTCCTGACACTGGGTATCTGATTGTGAAAAATATTCAGTGGTGGAAAAAGGTATTTTCAGTGCCAGATTTTTACTTTATCTTTCCTTCTTCCAATGTCTGCATTCGTACCTCAATGAGTAAGGTGCCTTTCCTTCGGTTAATGATTGTCTTTGTCAGTAGATGTTCAAAATGCAGCACAAAAGTTTAACTTGGCAGTTCCATATACATTAGTGACTAATAAAATGGGTCTCATGAGATATACAGCATTTCATTCTGCAAATTGGTACGTTAAAAATAAGTTCCTGGAATAATTTGTACAATGGCTTGTTAAATAAAATCACCTTTTATCTGTACGAGTAATTCCCTCTTCATGCTTTTCTGTTTGTCCTTGTCCTTGTCAGCGCTGTTTATCTTCTACCTCCTTTGCACGGTGTTTACTACTATAGCGAGGTGATCATGTTATTTTATTTTTGTTTTTAATGCAATTTGTTGGCTTTCATAGTATCAGCCCTTCTTCCCCCCCAATTAGTGTCTTTCAGTGTCATTCTTTTCCTTCTAGGTTCGTATGATGAAAGACAGTGATCCGTCCTGGAAGCCCACTTTTATTGTAAAACCGGATGGCGGGTGCCAGGGGGATGGAATCTACCTCATTAAAGACCCAAGTGACATCAGGCTGACGGGAAGCATCCAGAGCCGGCCAGCTGTGGTCCAGGAGTACATCTGCAAACCACTGCTTGTTGACAAACTGAAATTTGATATTCGTCTGTATGTCTTACTGAAATCTTTAGAACCCTTAGAGATTTACATAGCCAAAGATGGACTCTCTAGGTTTTGTACAGAGCCCTATCAAGAACCCACTCTAAAAAATTTGCACCAGGTTTTTATGCACTTAACCAATTATTCACTAAATGTCCATAGCGGGAATTTCATCCATTCTGACAATGTAAACACTGGCAGCAAGAGGACTTTTTCAAGCATTCTGTGCAGACTGTCTTCCCAAGGAGCTGATGTCAAAAAGCTGTGGTCAGATATCATTTCACTGGTGATTAAAACAATTATCGCACTGACACCAGAACTGAAAGTTTACTATCAGTCTGACATACCAGCAGGAAAGCCTGGGCCAACTTGCTTCCAGGTAGGTTGGAGTTTCTGCCAGAAATGCAGTTATTTCTATGGATGGATCAATTTTCTGTATGTGTAATTGCTTTTCTCAAAGCTTTCTCTAGTTGCGGTGCGGTGCATCCACTGAACAGCGCTGCGTGAGCTCTGAGCTTAGGTTCTCCTCACCCGAGTTTTACCTGACAAACCTCAGCCCCCTGACCTACGTTACTACTAGCAATATGCATATATGGAGAATTTTCAGTGGCCCTCAATCATTAGTAGCAGTATTTACTCCAGTCTCCATCTTCTAGGTGCTATAACTGAAGCTTTGCAGCCTCCTAACGCAGCTGTGATGATGGGAATTTTAAGACCCACTTGTCACAGGTGCTAAGATTCTGTGCTGAGGGATGCGGTGTTTGGAGGTGGGGGGAGTGGGGAAGTAGCTGTTAGTATCAAAGACAAATGGTTTCAGTAACTAGTCAGCGATACAGCATGTATCTCGGTTATTTCTCCTTTGTCCCTGCAATGTTTCTTCCTCCTGAATGTCGCCATATGGATGACCATTGCATTCTCTTGAAGAACACTGAGTAGAACTGAAGTAACACATTCCTTGTTACGCACAGATTTTAGGGTTTGACATTCTCCTGATGAAAAACTTGAAGCCCATGTTACTAGAAGTAAATGCAAACCCCAGCATGAGAATAGAACATGAGCAGGAGGTAAGACCTCTCAATATGATAGTGATATTGGAATGAAATTGTTTAGGTTTGGTTTTCTGGGCTTTTTTCTGTGTTTGAAAGATGAAAGCTGTCTGCTAATATGAAAGCTCCAAGGTTCTCTGTAATTTTCTGCTTTGAAATCATTGCTAATCTTATACACTGGAAATATGACTTATTGGAATTGTGAATGCTCTCCATCATCTTTGTCATAAATGCATTTATGCATCACTCCCTGCAGTTGACTTAATTGTGTTTAGAGGATTGCAAATAACTTTTTTCATATTTATATACATAATATAAATGGTAACATTGACAACAATGTTTTTTTTTAATATTTCAGTTTACTAGAGAAACTTGCTGAAATTGTTGTAATATCATACTGAAGATGTCAGGGTGTTTGTGTATGCTTTAAGAAGTATCTTGTAATCTATCATTGTGAATTTAAAACAAATATGAAATGCATGAAGTTTGAACAAATGTGGAATAAATAATCCTTAGTTCTATACTGAATAATTGTATTCCTCTGTAATTTAAAGCTTTCTCCCGGAGTATTTGAAAATGTCCCAAGCCCTGTTGATGAAGAAGTGAAAGTAGCTGTTATCAGAGACACTCTTCGTCTAGTGGACCCTCAGAAAAAAAAGAGAAAAGAGATCCAGTAAGTGTATTGACTTTCTTTGGTTTTTTGCATTAGTGCCTTGCAATAATTATAAAAGTGAAATATTTTTTCCCGATTTTGTTAGTTGATCCAGGACAGTGAGTTCTTAGCTGTTGGTGTGACTCCTTTTTCATCCAGTGTGAACTCTTTCAAAAAAACTTTTAGGATATTAGTCGGTGGCACGGTACAAAAAGAGTACTCGTATTTCTGGCTTTCCCAGGGGAAGGTCAGGGAAAAAAACAATTTGTGATACTTTCTGCTTAGTAGCAGCAAGTCCACCAAGTGGTATTCTCACAGCTCAGCACTGACCACCTCACTTGCTGCTTTCTTAGAGGAATGGCAGAAGTGTGGAGGGAGCCATGCGCGTGCTCAGGGAGCTGAAAAGGTCCACAAACAGTACCTCAGGCTTTATCAGTTCCTCTCGAATAACTTCCCTTTGATTCAGAACTGGGGCAGACAATTCAGTAACTCCAATTTATTTATTTTTGCCTCTTTTTTTTATTCAAAACAGTAATGAGATGTAAATTTCTGTATTAATTTGCTTGAAAATCACCGATTACTCTGAATGAATTGCCCCATTGGAGCTGAAAAGTACAATATTGTATTTAGAAATTGCTTCGTTGATCTGTGATAATAAACATAGTTCAATCTATGGTCTAGAAATGAGAGGAACTGCCTGAAGAGCAGCTTGCACAGAAATGCTTGTGGGTGGGACCAGGCTGAGAGAAATAAATTTTTTTTTTTTTTGATGAAACACCTTGTTTTAAGCAGTTTCTTGGAGACATGAAAGAGGTTTTTGGTTTTGTTTTTTTTTTTTTTTTTTTGTCCCTAGAAGTTCTTGCTTATAGGCCTGTCTCCATATTAGAGTATCGATTTTGTTCTTCCCTTGGCACTTAGTGGCAAGTTTAAATATGTTATTCATGTTCTGTAATGATTTCAAGTGCAAAATTGGTGTCCTTTGGTAGACAGAGGCTCCTGAACAAGACATGACTGATAATACTTCAAAGTTCTGTATTATTGTAATATTATTATAGGATCAGACTGTTCTTTCAGAGGCAGTGCCACCCAGAGAGGTGGCTGTGGTCAGTATACAGCGTGCCTGGCAAAGCAATGCATACTGTGTGCTGCTGGTACTTAACCTTCACCCTTACGATTACTTCAGTGCATGGAGCTGAAAAAAGATCATTTTTTAACCTGTAATTATGTAACTAGTCATGTCTCTTTTTTTATGCTGAAGTTATGTCAGGCATTCATTAACTACATATTAGATATGGAGAAAAGGCAAATGATAATTAGAAATAAATTCATGGAGAACGCTTGTGTGTGTGGAACGCTCATTCGACTGAGGATTCTTCTCTGATACATTTTAGTGCTAAATATAATTCATAACAGGATTAGCTGGTGATGAGATAAACCATTGGCTCTTCACAGCACGGACTGATCAGTGGTGCAGCTTTTTCAGGGCAATCTGGTTAACAGAGCATCTTCTTGATCAATGTCTGTGTGTCCTCCTATTTCTTGCTGCGAAGGGCAATGCTCTGGGAAGTTTTTGTGTGGATATGCAGGAACTCCTGGGTGACAACTTTTTGTTGAGCTGGGCGTGGTGTGTGGAGCTTGGAGACAGACATAATCTTACCATGGGCGTTGAGTAAAGGACCTCACCCTGCTCATCTCTGGAGGTTTACATCAAAGTCAAAGCATTGGAGAGAGGAACTGAGCACCGGTTGCTTTTGCCTCGTCTTCACCAGCAAAGGTTTTGTGATGCTTTTCCTGTGTGTCCTGCCTCTCTCTTGTTTCAGTGCGTTCCTACCAGTTCTAACGTGTGCTCCCACGTTCCCCCTCCAAACACTCCCCCCAGGAACTGCAGAGAAGTGGCACCACTCCTCTGCCTGCAGGACAGAGATCAGAACTAAATAACTGACTGGAGGTGGAAAGCTGGACAGTGGTCACCTGTCCATTGCAATACTTCTGCTCGTCTAGTTGTGCCCAGCAGCAGGGAAAGCAACATTTGGAAAAAAACATTAGGAAAAAAAAATCGGAAAGAATTCCTGTTCTGACAGCTAACCGTCAGCAAACATTGCAGACTCTAGTTTTGGTGCTAATTAGGTAATGGGCATTAGTTTAAGAAAAGTTTTAATGATATATGTCAGAGTTTGAACACCCAGAGGAAATACTGAGAAATCTGAGAAGCATCTCAGGTAAATATTCTGCTATGGAGATGGATTTTATTTTCCTCTAATTATCCCCCAGATTAAAATAAATGAAGCATCTAAATGAAAGTGAGTTTTAGAAGTAATCCTGAAGTACTTCATTATCAGGAAAGATTAATAGCTCAGAATTTTTTTTAGTTTAATTTTTCCTCATCTTTATGGAGTTTTGATTATTTTTTTCCTCCTTCCTTTCGTGTAATGTATAATATTGAAATATATTGAAGTTGAATAAAATCAGTTTATCGAGCCGCACATATCTCTTAATTTTCCAACACAATTACAGTCTTTACGTGCATGAATCACTAGTAATTATCTTGGCACTGCCAATAATTAGTCATTGAAAATCTGCAGTGATACCAGTTCAGATGAACGTACTTAAATATACGGAGTGGCTATTGTTCCACAGTATGACTGATCTTTTCTTCGTTTTAAGAATTGGTCCTGGCCATGTAAGTACTGCGGTATGTGCTTAATATTTTGTGCATGTCGCATGTTTAAACAGAAGCTTTAGATGCATGCAAAGATTTTTTTTTTAATCACTGTTGAGGAAAATCTCATTTTCCAACAGAAAAGGCAATCGCTTCTGTTGCAGAGATGAGGGCAAGCTTTGTGTTGCTCTGTAATGCGACGAACATAAGGAATTAGAATAAAAAGTGACTCAGGCACACGTGAGGCTCTTGGGAGGGATGAGCAGGGTGGGTCCTGCCCGGCGCCTGCTTCTCCCTGAAGTCACGCAAGCCCTGCCGGACAAATCCCCTGTGCCTCGTACGCAGAAAACCTATTCTGGCCATCAGGATCCTGACGCAGTAGGTATCCCGGTAAAGGCTGATGTCCGGCTTCACTGCATTAATTCCTTGCTGCTTCCGAACCCTCTGTGTTATTGCACAAATTCTGACGAGAGCAGAGTTTCCAAGTAATTATTAAGAGGGAGACTTGGAGCCATGTGCTGCTCTGCAGGGTGAGGATGTATGTCACCGCTCAGAGCCTCTCCAGCGGGGACTCTGAAAGCAGCTCTGCGGGTTCCCTCGTGGGGCTGTTCTCAAGCCATTCTGTACCCCAGAGGGTCAGCGGTGCCTGGCGCTGCCTGACCCAAGCAGAGCCTGGGTAGCCCTTTCGTTAAATTAGAGCAGGCAGCTAATCAACTGCATGTTGTGTGCTTTGTTGTACTTTTTGCTCTTCTTTAAAAAAAGAAAAAAAATCCAACTAAAAATGCATGGTTATAGAAAGAGGGTTTCTGATTCTGATTTTGCAGGAGCCTCTTTGGCCCTAGCTTTGGTCCCTAGACTAGTCCTATTTTCCTTGAGCATCCGTAATTTGGAACTGAAGTTTCCCTCATAATTAAGAAATTGAAACATTTAATAAAATAATGTGGCAGATACTAACTCTTTGCTGCTGTTTGTGTGACAGTACCGTTCTCATGGATTTTAAGCCTTGAGCAGATCATTGCGTCAGCCAGGCTGGTGACCTGCTGGAACAAACACAGTCATTCGTGGCTGAGCTGTTTGCATTTTAAACTCCTTTGTAAATCTGCTATCAAACAAAGCTTACTTTCTTCTAGCATTACTACAAAGTGAACTCAGGGGGTGGTGATGGCCAGTAATCTTGATTTCTCTTCTGAGCATCTGTCACTGCTCATTTCAGAATTATCGTGGTGGTTTTTCCAGCTGACGTTTTTTTAGCAATGGTAGCTCTTTTATGATCCCGTGAAGACCTTCAGTACCAACTGATGAGCCAGCTGGTCACTGTATCGTCAGGAGGGAGCTTTCCTCCTCCAGTGAGAAATGTAATGTAAAAAAAGATGGGCTGGACTGTGCTCCATAATGGTTCTCCAGAAACACTTGTCTAAAGCTTGTATGTGATTAAATTTGCTCTGGATTTACTCCTTGCAGCAGAGGTGCTGTTCACAGCCTGCTGAAGGTGGGAGAAGACTTGAGCTAAAGGAAGTTTGCACAATTAAATGAATGGTCTAATGACACCGAACAACATTTAAAGTAAATCAGCGTTACTTGTGTAAACAGCAGTTTAATTAAGATAATCACTGATGCAAATCATTGTTTATATTGTGCCTCCAACAGAAAATCCATTTGAAGAGGCTTTGCAAATTTCTGGTGTTCTGTGCCTAATTTTGAATCTTTTTAGTAGTAAAAGGTTTTAGTTTCAGCGTTTGTTTAATTATTAATAATTTATTCTTCTTAAAATTGCATTAGATCTGAGGAGCAGAAAGGAGCCTCTGCCTTGTATGCAAATATCCTATATTCTCCACTTGATCTTGGATGTAAACTATTTGACTGATGGTATAATTGCGAGTGGTATCATCTGGAGCAGGTCTGCTCTGAATGTCTTAGGAAGATCATTTCTATCAGCTCATCAATGCTAATGACCTGCTTTCCTGTCCTGTCAAAAATATTTGTGCCCTGGTTTATTAATGCTAATTAATACAGCGATAATAAGAGACTTCGTTATATTTTTGTTGCTGTTGTTTATTCTGTGTCCCAGTATGATCTCTTGCATTTACATGCCTAGTTTCTTACATATTTCAAGACGGAAAATAAGCGTTTTATTCTTGTGACAAAGAAGGCATAGTATTGTGACGTGCTTGTCATTAGAAATATGAGTTGCTCATGGAATAAAATCTGTTTTTCACTTGCTAGAGATGATGAAGGTGCAGCCCACCAACTAATATAATGACTTTTATTCAGGGCTGAAATAGCCATTGACAGAAGAAAGAATTGAAACACTTTGGAAATGAAATGTAATTTAATCTGTGGCTGTTACAAAAACAATCAATTCATTGTGCCCACAAAAATGAGCGCTTTTGTTTTGTTACCTGTCCTGGTATTGCTCTGTACATACCACTTCAGTGGGTTTTTTATTTGAATTCAGCCTTAAAATTGTGATCTGATTATTTTTTTTCTTCTTTTTAAACTATGTCAGGTACAATTCTCTTCTCTGGATTCTGTGGCTCTAGCAAATGTCAAATCTGATTAACTCGTTTTCTGAGCAGGAGGAACCCCAATGTGGTCTCTCTCAAATTTTTGCAAGATCAGCATGCAAACACTGCCTGATGTCACTGTTCAGAGAGCACCCTGTAAATATTCATGTATGTCAGTTTGACTTTTTTTCCTCTAAGTGTTATGCACTTAGGAAGAAATTGTAATTGAGGTTTTGTAGAACTTACTACACAGATCATCTTACTCTTTTCTTGCACAAGATCAGATGGTTCATTTCTTCTGTTGTGCGGATTGCACATCTTTCTCACTTTAAATGATTTCTTTCTCTGACATAGGACAAGAAGTTAATAGTTTCTAGGAGAATATGTGGTCTGTATTAAATTAATGTCCAGAAATATATTCATGTTTTCTACTTATGTACTGTCTGCCTTAAATGTAACTGATGTTGAAGTGCAGCGTCTGTAGGAGATGTCTCCTGCTGTGCCAGTGCCCGATGGGTCTGACCTTGTCCAGGAATCTGCAAGAGGAACGTGGGTCTGTACTTAAAGAGACCTTTCAGTAACGTTCCTCTTTTATATGTTTCAAAGACATTTTCCAAATCCTAGTGCTATTCTTAATTTCTTGATCTTGAGGAGCAATTTTGTATTTCCTTAAAGAAGGAAAAAAAAAAAGTCAGGAAATCACCTGTGCAGCTGTATTCCATTTATTTTCCAGCGATTTTTTGTTCAGTTCCATAACCTCCCCTGATGTTTGTGTCATGTTTAATGGAAATATGAAAATATACTGTGCACAAATGTCTTGAGAGTATGATTATCCTAGATTTTGGTGATGATAAAGTCATTCTTGCCGTTGATTACTGTGTTTATCTCACTGTACGTGTTCTCAGGTTGTGAATGTGTGGCAGGGGTGGTTTGGGAGGGTCAGAACCCAGTGCATGAACACATGGAGAGGCTGACCGGGAGAGTACTGCTGTTGCAGCTATCGCTGACCAGAAGATGATGACTGTTCTTCACTCTTGTTGTAATGTATCTTAGTTTCCACTTCTGTAAGTGACTGTATTGTGTTCCGCAGGGGTTCATTGCTCAGGGTTGTTGGTGCCTTTTGCGTTACATGGGGTGAGTTTGGTGCTTATAAAACAAGCATGTACTAAACCCCTAGCTATGGTAGTATCGGTATTTGGTTTCCCTTTGCTAATTGACTTTATGAGCTGACTGCCAGAGCTTTAGGTTGATTCCTTTCTCCCTTTGCTCTCACTTGGAAGTCTGGTCAGGTTTCCAGCTATCCAAATGCTTCTCAAGCACCACCTCTTCATTCCGAGCCTCGTTTCTGCCCCGAGTGCCTGAACTCATATCTGTGGCTTCCTTCACATTGATCTTTCTACTCTGGTTCATTTTGGAGGCTGACAATTTTTTTCTCCATCAGTCAAAATGCCCCAGCATTCATATTCAGGATCATTCTGCCAAAGCCCTTTGCAAGTACATTGAATTAGACCTTTTCTCTTTCCTGGAGGGCTTCTTGGTTTATTCCTTCATCAGGCAATCTGCCAGCTTCGGTATCAATTCTTGTCTGTTAGATTAGCCTCTGCGCCTTTTGATGAGTTAGACATGGGAGGGAGACTTTTAAATGTGATGTTTGTCAATGCTATTTCAGTTTGGATCAGTGAAACCTTAACTTTGTTTTTCTGTAGTTGGGGAATATTTATTTCCACTGCTATCCCTTATCCTGCTCCAGAAGAACCAGCCTCAGCTCCTCTGTTCAGTTTTGTGAAGCAGACGTTATAGGTTCCTTGATCTTTGCCCTCTGTTCTTGCTTTTCCAGTTGTTTATCTGCTCCATCCTTAAGAGCTTTTAACCTTTTCCCTCTCGATCAGGACAGGCCCTGTTGGAAATTCCACAAACTACAACGTGAGACGTCCCTCCCCGAAGGGACGGGAAGGATGCGGTAGTGCTTGACTCCCAGAGTAGTTCTACGTTGGGTTTAAGAGCCACTCAGAGGAAAGCACCACCAGAGTGTTGTACAGCCAAGGATACAATGCTGAGTGCAGAACGGTGGCAGGTAATTTGAATGTGCTGTGGCAGCAGTCCTGACATAGAAAAGAAAATAAAATCTGCTGATAGAAAGAAGGTCAGACCTTTCAGTTTATAAGTGGCTCTACTTCACATGTAATATGAAATGTTTTAATTGACTAAAAATGCGTAAATACATGAGCAATAATAATGTTTCCTCAAAAATAGCTACAAGTGTATCCCTAGCATAGATCCAGTAGGAATTCAGTAACTCACCTCAATGTTTTCTCTATCAAACCGTTACAGGAAAAGTTGTTTTTTTGAAAATAACTCTGGACTAGGGCATAAAAGATGCAATTTTCATTCCTGATCCAGCCAGTTTACTCAGTGACCTTTAGAGAAAACATTTTGCTTCCACTACCATTTTCATTCTGTGAGAAGAGAAGGATGCCTTGCTTCTCCCATGCATTGCCAGGCTTTCGAAATGAGTCGTGTTCAGGATACGGCCTCTTCTTCTGCCTAGTAGTGTGTGAGGTCAGCTTATGTATTGTTGTTGTATAAAAATATTACAGAAAAGCTTCAGTATTCTTCTCTGGAAGACTCTGTGTCCGATTGTATGCTCCTCAGTAGATATCCCTGGTGGTTACTAAGGCTTGCAAAGCATTCTTCACATTTTGCCAACTTGATTGTCATCAGTGGTCTCTGCCTTTTACTTTCTCTGGTGCAGAGTGCTCGGAGCCACTGCATTTTCTGGGCAGTGCCATAACTCGGTGCATGGTGTGCTATTTGGTATTCAGCATATTAGGATTTTAAAAAGGGGTTTTCTCAATGTCAGTCTTTGATGTTATTTTCATCTTCTTATTTTTACAGTCCTTTGCTAATAAAATGGAGAACTTACGGAATATCGTTGGAGTGCACACAGGCACAGCTCTACATACCCCCGTGCTTGACAACAGATTAATTTACAATGATTCTCATTTTAACCTTCACCGCTGCAGAAGGTGCTGTTACTCACAGTCCAGTTTTGCAAGTTGGTCTGTGTTTGCTCATATGTTGTATTCTAAGTGTTAATGTCTTGAATGTAAAGATTGTATTTAAATTTCCACATAAAGAATGAATTCAGTCTTATTTTGAATCTCTTGAGATGACCCCGTATTGAGGGACAGCTGGAAGTGCTCAGAATGTACTAAGCAAGCAAGCTGATGGCAGGCCCGGTTCGTTTAAAAATTTTAATGGACAAGAATTGGTATGGATTGCAGTTTTAGAAGGTTTCATTTTCAGCACTGGGAAGTTAATTGGTCCAACACTGCAGCGTGCTTTTGCAGTAATTGGCGTGCTGCAGTGCCCTGAGCTCCGGCGTGAACCAGGCTGGTTTGTGTTATCAAATTGCACATAGAGACTAGTTTGTCCAATTAGACTCGAATCACAATGTTTTGAGATGCAGGTAATCTAATTGCATTTTTATTGACATCTCCTTTTTTTTTGCTTTCTAAAATTTCTAGTAAGCAACAGAGGAAGGACTGGAAATCAGCTGAGGAATGTGACCTGTCAAGAGTGTTTCCATAAAGTCGGAGCTTTCCAAACATACTGATATATCAAAACGTGCTATAGCAATTGCATCTCTTAGATATTCACACAGTGTTACATTTTCAGTTGATCATTAAGAAGCCTTCTTATTTTTTTTCCTTTGATGATGATTCTTAAATGAAAAGAAAACCTTTGTTATAAAACAAAGAAGAGAAAAGGAAGGTTTTATCAGAATGTGTCACTTTCCTCTAGTCTTTGTAGAGCAGCCACAAAAGTTGCTATAATCTTCAAGGTTTGCCCAAAAAGGAGGGAGGTCAGGAATGGAGTGGCTGTTCAGTCTCCTTCCAAACAGCATAAAAATGGATGTGGGGGCGGTGGCTCTCAACACCTCTTTGAATTCAGCTATTTGATTAGAGATTAGAAGTGAGTCTTAATGGTAACAGAACCTGGCTTGAGGCACGCTGTATTTTGCATCCCTCATAACCAGCAGGAAGGGGCACGAGGGGTCCCGTTCACTGAGCTGGAATAAAAAGCCCGACAGCAAAGCTTTGCGGCGCTCGGCGGCTGTACAAGCCTTGTTCCGTCACTGACAGCATCGATGCTGGAGCTCCTTTGGTGTGTGCTCCTGCTCTGACTGAATGCTAACAAAGTAAGCTTCTTTTGTGTTGTTTTGTTGCTGTTGTTTTTTGTTTTTTTTTTTTTTAATACAAACTCAGCAATACTTCAGAGCATCCCTGGGGGCTTTGCTGTACAGGTGTTTGCTGCATCCAGCTGTTGCTGATGGTAAGCTTCGGCTGAAACCGGTGAAAGTTCAGATGAAGCATGGTCAGAAACTTGCTCAGGTTACATGGGAGAGGATGTAAACCAAATAGCAATTTTGACCTTATTAATCAAGTACTTTAGTGCATACTGAAGTGTTTGTGGAGCTAGCCCTCTGTCCTTTGAGAGTGCAGTTCCTGCCGTTGTTACGGCCAGTCACTGTTTCCTTTCACCTCAGAGGTAAACTGGCTTGAACAAATAATACGGTAGAGAAGTCCTTGATGTTCTTAGATGTTATTTCCACCATTCAGAGCTTCTCATAGGTAGCTTTCAAGGCTGACATCTCTCCAGCCTGAAAGGGGTTGGTGTTTGTGTGTTGAATAAAGAATTAATTTCCAACTAATTTTCAGTTCTTGGCTGGGGTTGGTTTGGGCTTCCCTGCCTCAGTGAGCCAGGCATCCATCCAGCTCTGGAAGTGTGATACGTTTCATCAGTGTTAATCAGGACTAACTCTTAAGTTGAAAAACTGTCGTGTAGTAAAGCTAAACCAATACATTTGTGCCTAGGGACTCGCTGAGAGAGTTCCAGAGCAGAGGAGAGCACGGCTTCGCGTGCTGGCTGGCCGGAAAGCAGGCTGCTCAGCAACGCTCCACATGAGGAAGGAACTGTCTGCTTATCAAATTGGTTTAATTGAAACCTAATTTGTTCCTCGGATGGGCAAAGAAAGTAGGTTTATTCTCCGCCTTGTGTACTCATTCTGCACATGCCATCTCCTCTCTTCCTCCGCTGGAGTGCATTAATCGCAGCCTGTCTAGTGCAAAGAAGAGGAAAAATGAGCAGTCGTTTCCTTTGGTAAGGAAACCACTTCATTTTTAAACTACATTTTTAAGATATATTACTACATCTTCTTTCTTCAGGTTAGCTGTAATTTCCTCTTTAGTTTTCAATGCAAGAAAGCTGTTGTGTTTTGAAGTTACAACCACTTTTTCTCCTTTTGTCTCAAAGCACGGGGCAGAGGTGTGCCCTGGCTGTCCAAGTGGGTTCACTCCATTCACACGTTCATACAGGGAAGGTGATTAGTAGTTAGGCTTCAGTGCAAATTGTTTTTTTCCTGACACTTCAATATGCTAATCATTTGAGCGGAGTTTCTGCTATCAGCAAAATCATCTTCACCTCTGCTTACCCTGCAGCTTGCTAGCAGAATCGAGTTTTTGGGTGGTATCTCGGCTGGCTGCAGGAGCAGCGATTTGGCTGCACCCTTCAGTAGATAGCTTTTTCATGGCTGTTCTGTATGGCACAATTTCCTTTATTAGCCTGCAGTTAAATACTTCGTGAATGAAATTTGATTTTCAGAATGTTAGCTTAATTGCCTTGTCTAAAATTCAGGATATAAGTTTATTTAATTTGACATTTTTTTTCCCTTTTACCTTCTTGAATGTATGTTTGTGCTGCGCTGAAGCAACTCTGCTTTTAAATTAATTTTTCCAGTTGGTCTATAATGTACAACTCCAGTGACTTCTAATTTTCTGTAATCTTTCTGATACTAAATTTCTTCCCACCAGCTAGTTTTTGTAAAATTAAGTGTACAAGTCTTTACTCTGAAGATGTCGTGTATGCAGTGTGTGGATGTCTGTACACAGAGCATGCCTAGGTGGATCTCTGTGTAAGGTATAAAAATGTCACCGTTCAGACCTGTCTCCTTGCCATCTTTCCCCTCTGTATGTTATATATACTAAAGCTACGTCCAGCTGTGATAGTTTCGATTGCATGAAACCTGTGGGGTGACCCTTGAGTACTTGGTCTTGGTTTCCAGTTACATCTCTGTAAGTTCTTCATGCGACCGTGGAGTTGCCATATGTGCTTCATGTTCTCTCAGGAATGGCACAGCCCACAAACAAATTGATTTAAAAAAAAAAACAAGATTTCATGCAACCTAGAAGATGTTATAACAAATCGATCAGCCAAGGGTATACCAAGGTACATCCCCTTACTAATAAAAGAAATGAATCGTTTCTGTGGAGCAGGGCTCCAGGGCCACATAACGGTGTTTTATGAAGGAAACAGTAAAATGGAATAAATGAATGCATATATCCCTGGATACCCGGGGAAAGTTCTTACATGCACATGCCTTCTAAGAATTATTTATTTGCAATGTGTTTACATGTCAGGGTTAGGAATGGGAGAACTCGTAGCAAGAAGTTGCCAGTCTTGGTGCAGCTGTGAATTAGAGAGCAAGTTTAATGATCTAATTACCCCGTGGTGTTATAAGAAATAACACAATTCATTTATGTGTTTACATTTTATGCAGACCGTTAATTCACTGCACTGTAACATGCAAGTCTAAGCTTCGTACTCTGAACAAAATGCACTCCGGTCTTTTTTTATGATGGACTGAAGTAGCTGAGGGTCCTTTCCACTGGCTGCAGAGGGTATCTCAGCCGGCAGGTTTCGCTGACTTGGGATGCATGATTTGGGGAGAGCACTGAAAAAAGCTTAATTCTACCACTAATTGGAATTTGAAGGGAAGCAATTTTTTTTTCTGCATGATTTTTAGATATTTCTAAATACCAAAAATGAGACAATACAATTTGAATGAGGTTGTCATGTGCTTTTCAGTCTGAAGAGTTTCTTTGTGTTGAAAAATGCAGTGCAATGCGTCAGACGTTCTTACAAGACACCGGATTCAGTACTGGAGTTTAAATATTACTGCACTCCTTTGGCAAGTTCCCAGCGTTATGGGTTAATGTGTAAATGCTCGTTATTCTGGGGAGACTTACTCGGGCAACGGTGGGCACTATCTTATCAGTTTTAGATGAAGCACCCAAACCTGCAGCTTTGAGGTTTTGTTTTTCTTTTGCTACTTGACTTCCATCCACCTTCAAGGTCTTCCACTCTCCATTCTGTGTTGTTTTGAACTTCTGTAGATTTTTCCAGCGTGTGATAATATTGATGGGCTGCTTTGTGATATCCTCTGCTAGCTGCTCTCCTCCCTGGAGGAGCATCACAGCATCACTTGAAAATAACATGGATATACATGGCAGCTGGAAATACCAATTTGTTTGTGTGTTTTCTTTCCTTCTACAGGAATACTGTGATTTGTTGGGACCAAGTTGCAAATTATATCTTTTCCTGGCGAGATGTTTACTTTTCAAGACTTTTTTTTTTTTTTTTCTTGTTGTACCTGTAGGGTAAATGCAAGCATTTATTTTGCTAGCATTTGGTCTTAAATAGACATGGGATGAGAAGAGAAGGAAAAATGGAGATTATTTCTCTGATTTTTGCAGAAGCTTTATTATTCTCATCAGCTTCAGGCCATCAGAAAGTTACGTGTTCTCAGATACTGCACATAATGGGTGGGAATATTAGATCATAACCACATCTGAGAACTGTTTGCTTCTTCCCCTGTTCATACTCGTATAATCACGGTGAGGGAGTGCCAAGCAAGTTTTTAAGGGACAGCAAAATTAAGTGTTTGGGATTTTAGCTTGACTGAAGCATAGGCATCGAGCAGAAAAATAACATTTTCCCTCCTACAGATATCCTTCAGGTGTCAGTTCTGCAGGATCCTGGTTTTATTACATCAATCACAAGCAGCTTAAGGCTTCCAAAAACATAGTCACAGACAGATGTTGAGCCTGTCTAGGGATTAGAAATATCCTCTTCCATTAAGTATAAATTAATTTAATCACCAGGTATGAAAGATAAGCAGCATAAACATCATTCCCTGAAGCTTTCATTAAAATTAAAATTCTATTTAAAACTAGGCTCGTATTTTCTATGACTCGATCCCCCTTCAAAGAGATTATATCTGCTGTAAATTTTTACAGTGACAGAGTGACAGAAATTAATGTATTGGGGGCAGTGGTGTTCTCTATAATTTAACTTCTGCTGCTAGTCGTCTTTTAGCTGGAGAGATGATTGGCTTATTTTTAAGTAATAATTGGTCTCTCGTCTCTGAAAAAATGAGAAAGCACGAAAACTGCCTAGCACCCAGTTGCCACAAAATGCCAGCACAAAGCCAGTGACGTACCAGCAGTGGTGTTTTGTGTATGTAGCATTCACCTGCTTCAACAGGAGGATTATGGCTGATAAAACGCAGTTGCACTGCTGCCTTCTCCCCCGTTGGAGGGCAGGGCAAAGCTCCTTTTCCACCCCAGCAGCACCATGACTGCTTTCTAAGAATCATTTCCACATGAGAAGAAGTACCATGGGGTTTAGGTTTTTTTTTCTGTTGTACCATGAGACACTTGGTGGTCTAATTTGCTTTGGTTTCAGTATATTATCAGGCTGTACAGCTGGTTTGCCGGTGCAGACCCTGTATTTACTATTTTTAAGGCACTCTTGTCTGAAGAGACAGAAGAAACTCTGCAGAAATAATGAGGCACATAAGTACCTTAAAAGCAAATCGTGAACACAAATAAATCTACTAGGAATAATAAAAGCAACCTCTACAAAAAATAAAGTGTTGGGGGCCATCTTTAATGATCTTTGTTCTATAGTAATTTTTTGCTGCAGTGGAACCAAGGCCTTCGGTGCGGGTTCGGTGTTGTTTATGGGTTATTTCATTACGGTAATGCCATATTTTCTGCGGCACTCAGATGACAGGCAGTAGCATAAGCATTCACTGCTTCTGGTACATGAAAAATAATAAATCTTTAGCTAATGCAGACTGATACTATCATTATTCTTAAAAAGAGAAAGTTGGAAATAAAGAATCTCAGTTAATAATTAGGAAATAACTATTTTTTTTTCAGCACATTGCACCTGAGACTCCTCAGATGCATTTCTTCACTATAATGATTTAAATGATGTATTAAGGAATGGTATAGAAATAACACCAGAGGTCAAGTGCAGCTGTTACATCCCGCTGGATGGTTACCCCAGGTGTGTGGTGTCTGCTTGGTATCTCTAGAGAAGTCTCTCCTCTGTGCTGTGCTGCTGTACTGGTTCCTGTCATCACCTACTGGGGCAGGAGTTTAACGAAACGAGATTTAATCGCGGCATCACTGGCGAGCGCTTGCAGTGTTGGATATCAGGTTTGAAATGGTTCATGGGGTTGAGCTTTACTTTGAAATACAAGGGCATTAATGCAGCCTTTCTGACTTCTGATTTGTGTCATAGGCTCGTTGGAAACCTAAACACTTCTTTTCACGCATTTCTTTTTCAAGCACCCTAAAATTAACCCCTTTCTGATCTGGAAGATACTAAGATCACAGCAGCTAAATTGTCTAGGAGAATAAATTTTTTAGTGATTTAGTCTTAGATGTTTCCATAAGCTTTATTAAAATTGAAATTCTTTCTTAAAGATGCAGTTAATATTGTCACCACAGCTGATAATTTCTAAAGAGAGATCTGTCGTGAGCTGCAGAATTAGAGAAATTAATGTATTGAGGTCAGATGTTAGTATGTAAATTAAGCTTTGCTTTTATTCTGTATGGCAGCAGAAGCATTACCTTATATTTGACCTTCCATTCATTTAGCCTGACTCAGCTGCGTCAGTCAAAACAACGAATCCTGCGCAGCAGCTCTAAAGTGCGGGGCTCAGCTTTCTTCTCCTCCCCTTGCCTGTTGGAAATCCCAGGAGAAAGGAGCTAATGGAGGAAACCCGTGCAAGGTTCTCCTCCTGGAGATCTGGAGTTCCTCATCCCTTCCCCGCAGCTTCACTGCGGCGCCTGTCCACAGACACCGTGCGAGGTTTGCAGGGAGACGAGGGCACAGCGTGACTGTACAGCTGGGGCTGTTGTGCAAGGGGAAGCCCCGCGTGAGCCGGTGTATAGGATACTGCTTGGAAGTCACTTGCTGGAGTAAGAAAGGACTGGATGGTAAATACCCGTAGGAGATTTTAGTGTCATGTTGGGTCTGACAGGTGACATTTCAGAAATGTGTACTTCTCTATTCCCCAACTGACTGATGAATTAATGGTCGAAATGGAGGTGACAATCCCCCTGACCTATCGGTTGCTGCTGGACTTTGAGCTGGGCTCAGCTTTCCAGAGCTGTGCTGCCAGTGCTCGTACCGGTCGCTGACTGCTGGCCCTTGGGGAGCTGTGTCATCTGTTGCCCTTCTGGGGTGACGATGGCAGATGGGAGTGAAACACGAAAGAAAAAGTAATGGTGCATTGCAAGTGAGCGTAATTTATCTAGCACTAGGGCTAAAAATCTGGTGTGCACTGTTTCCTTGCAAAAATGTGCAGATCCCAGTAAAATTCTGTTTTTACAGGAACGGAGTCTGGCTGTAATACACCTGGCGAGGCAGTTGGTCTGAATTAGTTGTGTTGAGACCCCATTGAGATTGGGTGCGTACAAGGGTGTTGAATAGATCTACAGAAAATAAACTTTTATTGAAGTAGTGTCTGTGGTAGCAGTGGAGAATTATCCTCCGAATACAGTCAGTGTAAATGTTTGCAGTCCAGGTGAGTGTGCAGAGTAGGTGAGTCGATGTATCAGTTCAGGACAAGCTCTTGTGTGGGTTTGTTTCAGTAAGTCTTCGTTTTATTAAAAAATGCAAATTATATGATCAAATTGATGAAGCTGTAGTGCATTAGGAAAGGAAACATTAAGTGAAACCTAATGCAACTTCCTCAGCTCTGCTTGCATCTTTTAAAGTAAAGCTTTATATTTTTTTAACTGAAAACATTAACGATGAATGAATAATGGACAATCCCAAACACTCTTTAATTTAGAATGAGAAAGGGTTCATGCCTTCCAGGCGTCATTAAAATGAGAGTTATGTTACAAACAACACAACCTTCTCTCCTGTTGAGTACAAGGTTTCACAGTTGGTCAAGTTCTAGTTCAACTGGCTGAAGATTTGAATTTTTAAATTCACCAACAGACCTTTTAAGATTAAAAATAGAAGCCTGCATGCTTGTTGTTTCTTGGCTGTACGTACTCTCGCTCTTCTGGCAGCCAGAGGGTACTCCATGGTGGTGAAACCACTGTCCAGTCTTATATGAGAAAGAAGAAAACTAATAATTTATCACCTTAAACTTTACTTAACTAAAAAATAACATTGTTTTTATACTTTGCTGTCTGCAGCAAAGAGGAACATCACCCAAACCGTACCTAAGTTTTTTTAAGACCTTTTAGAATCTCAAAAAATGATCACATTTACAGATACTCAATATTGATGGATGCACGTGTGGACACAAAAGCAGTACCATTATTTTAGAAGTTTGTAACAATAGTCGTAGAAGAACAGATGCTTTGTGACTCGCAGCGCGACGCCCCGTCCGAGGAGGAATGGCCTGGCTGTTATCACACTGAGCCCCCAGAGGAGGCTGGACACGGATGCTTTTTACAAAGAACTGCTGCAACCTCTGACATTCAGAGTTCATAGAAATAATCTTGGAGCTGGCATTTGGTGCCGGGAGAGGTTCCAGCCTCGGTTCTGCACTGAGCAGTCGCGTCTGTGGTTCTGGTTTGGCCAGTGCTGCGGTGGGGGTGACCTGCTGCCCCGGGAAGGTGACATTGGGACGTGTGGAGGAGTTCAGAGCCCACATTCCAGCAGGGCTGGAAACTTGACCCTGAAAGTGTCTTTTAGAAATTAAGAGATCACAATTTAATTCATAACTTCTTTTTTTTTTTTTCAATTATTATTTTCTTTTTCTGTAAGGGCCCCTTGTCTTACAGCTGCCGTACATTTGTTTTCAACGTACCTCTCCCTAGAAGTTAAAATTATAACTTTGAAGTATTCTATACTGAAAGGGGACACAGCCTGGCAAGGGATTAACGTCTTTCATGGAAATAGAGTAGAAAAGAGAGGCCACAAATCCCACGGGGATGTTGGTTTGGATGACTGGCCGCAGGATGGCTGTATGAGGGCTGAGGAAATCTGCCTTTTGCAGTCGAAGTCGGAAGGTACACATTTCCTGTAGGTTTGACTTAATAACTTCTACGGTGCTGTGGGTGGATCGTAACGGTGTTGGTTGTTATCCTCTGCTGGAACAGAGCTTTTTGAAGGACACTAAATCTGCTCAGGAACACAACAGATCAATGTAGTAAAAGCACTAATTTTTTTAGTACCTAAATGTGAATTATACTTGTTCTGGACGATGGGTACTTAGAAAAATGACTGAAAGAGAATGAAAACCTGCTTAGTGCGTGCCAAATAATTACCATCAGCTATCAGACTTTCTGAACTTATGAGAATAGCAATCTTGAATTTTATCTAGATATGTCAAACATGGGAATAAAATACAAATATGTCATGCTGCATAAACATGTAACATTTATTTTGGAACATCATTATCTGGATCAGCTTTATTTAGGGAATTTGGCAACGACAATGAAGATGAAATAATGTATTTTGACAGAATGCACAGAGGATTTGAAGAAAAAATAATGAGATTGCCCAGAAATTGTCTTCTGAGTGGTGCCTGTATGCATTGATGCAAACTGTATCGCTTCTGAATGTATTGCTGGAATTTCTTCTTTGCAAATATATCTGACTGTACTTTTTGTACCTGACTTATCAGGGAAGGTAAAAGCTTCTAATCATTATTGGAAAATAAGTGTAAATATCATTAGATTATTACAATCTCTAAGAATTTCCCATTAAATATTCCATTAAATTCCATGAAACTCATCTTTTTTCTACATTTTTTTCTGCAGAAAATGCTGAAAAGTCATATGTCTTATACCATCATAATTTTGAGGTCCTAAATCTTTTCAAACAATACTCATTTTTATAATTTTGTAGCTGGATTCATAGCCATGCCCTGAATTTCTCAACACTGGTCATGTTTTCCGTCTGGTCTGCAGCTTGGGCAGTGCCCAGAAGGGACACAGCTAGAATTTGTGGCCGTTTAATACCAGCATAGCAAATTGCTGACCTCTGCCTAGGACACAGCAGCCAAAGGTCCGGGGTCAGGGTGACCGTGCGGTGTTCAGTGACCCGGCACCCGCTCTTACCTTCTTGGGGTGGTAAACCCAAGATGCTGATAAAGGAGTGGTTTAGTAAAAAACAAAATTTCAAAACTTACAGAAGAATGGTATGATAGTGCCCAGCTCCCGCTCATTTCAAGGGGATTTACGAGGTGATGGCAGCTCCCACAATTAACCTGGTGATGGCACGGCATCTCTTTGTCAGGTGTAATTATAGGTGTTGTCTTTGGCATCAGCTCGTTATCCTTTTCAGTACTCCTGCAACATGATTTCTGCTTTAGGGAGCCTTAGTATTTGTTCTTGATTTTTCATTATTGTAAAGATCTCATAAAATGTTTTATAATGAAAACAAAATCCAGAGAGAGAGAGAGAATATGCATTCTTGTGAGAATTTAACAGAAGATGCAATTATTTTATGTGCTACAGGTGTCAGCCTTTGGAGCACGTGTCAGAAGCAAACGAAGAGCTGCTGGGCGCCGGTCGGGCAGACAGACCGGAACGCGAGGGCACGCGGAGCCCGGAGGCTGGGCTCCCCTCCCTCTGCCTCAAGCAGGTGTTCCCCAAGTACGCCAAGCAGTTCAACTACCTGCGCCTTGTGGACAGAGTGGCTGCGCTGTTCATCCGATTTCTTGGTGTAAAAGGGACAACAAAGTTGGGGCCAACAGCTTTCCGAACGTTTATAAGGTTAGTAAGGTGGATTTCTTTAGGAATTACTTAAAGCGCAGTCCAGCAGTCAGAAGGTCCCGATCCCGCGGGGCAGTGCTGCTGTCCCTGGGCTTACCTTACGTTTTGTTGAATAAACGCAGGTGCTAACAGTGGCACGCTTTTAGCTTGTATGTTTAGTAATGCCCTCCAAAGCGACTTTCCCCCCTTTTCTTTTTCTTTTTTTAATAGAATAGATATATTTTTATAATTCTAAGCTCCCAAAATACCTGACCTATGAAACTGTGTCTAGTAGGAACTAGGACTAGTAGGAACAGTCTTTTTTTCATGTCTTTATTATTTTTTTTCTTCCATGTCTTTATTCTTTTTTTTTTTTTTTTCCCATGTCTTTATTCTACAGCAGATCAGTGATACTTTGGGAGATACTATTTGCAGCCTTGGTCAACATGTCATGTTCCTAGTAAATTGTAGGAATACCACTGTGAAAAAGTGACAGCCGAAACTGGGTCACTTGAGATGTGGTTCCGCTGGCTGGGGGGGCACAGCCATCGGCCCCAGGCTGCAGGAAAGGGTTCCCAAATGCTGGTTGCTGATGTGTTGTGTGCTAAGGATTTGCATTGTGAAATTGCAACTTGCAATGGCAAGGAACTCAATTTATTTTTTTCGCACACTTTTTGAGGTTTTTTTTCATTGTTTTTTATGGATATATCTGTTCTAGTCATGGTACAAATATCTCATTTTCTGTCTTTCATTGACAATGACAAAGGAAAGCAGCAGCAGCAGCAGATGTACTCTTAAAATACAGATCCTGTTTCTATGCAGATCCATTTAGCATTCAGGAATGAATATAAACAATTTGATTTATACAAATTACAATATATAGAAAAAGACTGAAGGCATCTGCTCTATCCACAGACCAGTACGGGATTGTTTCCAGTTCTGTATTTTCTATTGTTTAGCCCAGCCTTAATTTGGCACTTGTCAGAGGAACACAGAATAAATGCCAACATTTCTTTTAAGTCTGTTAAAATAAATTGTCATATCTCAATGAAACAGTGTTTGCAGTTTCCTAATGCATATTAAATTAAGCTTTTTAATATTGGCAAATATTCTGTTTATTTTTTTCCCAGAGGATCTACACCATCTATATGGCCCTTTCCTGAAATGCTGTCATTCCCACTCATTTCAGAAACACGGTCATGTTTCTAAGGTGTGTGCTGTGCCACCTTGCAGTAATAAAATGGTGCCCAAGTGTGATTTTGTGTGTGTGTGGGGGCAAGTGGTTGCAGAAACTGTCCACTCAAATTTTAGCTAATCAAAATCTGTTCCCCTTCAATAATTTCTTCATTCTAAAAAATAACTAAAAGGGAAAACTGGTCCTTGCTTGGATGTTGCCCAAGAATTTTGTGGGGGACTATCTAGGCCAGACTTCGACTCTGTTTTAAGGGACCCCTGCTTAGACCACTGAAGAGTAAGATTCTTTTAAATTATCCAGGTTTTGGGTTGGGGTTTGTTTTTGGTTTTGTTTTGCTTTCTTTTCTTTTCTGGCCAGAATTTTTGGCCAGCTCTTTGGCACGTGCACGAGTTCCAGCCAGGCTGCCAGACATCTGGAAATCCTGGACAGATGGACAGTTCTCATATCCTGATCAACAGCACACCGCAGGCTCCGGCCACACAAGTGTCAGATCTCCTGCATGTGCTTATCGCCCAGTGCCCGAGATGCATCCAGAGACGCTGCTGCTGTCCAGGCAGCGTTCGGTAACGCCCAGGGTAAATCTGTTCCCTGGTCAGGCATGAAGAAATAATTCTTTGCCTGAAAGCTTTCCTCCAACCCTTTTCAAACAGCATCAGTCAGGCAGATAAAAGAATATTTCTCTGGGCAAGCTCTGTCTCACGTAGATAGTCTGTGCAGGTTGGTGCTGGGTTTTGCAACGTCCCAGTTGATTCCATTCTGTTACAGCCTCACAAAGAGCGCTAGCAATAGCCCAGGAGAAGGCTGTGTGTAACTGTCAACTCATATTTTTAATTGAAATATTGAGGATTTTCTTATTTCTTTTTTGTTTTCTTTTTTCCCCTGCTTTGTTGCAAAACCAAAATAAGCTGGTTAATCAGTCATCTGCCCTGCTGCCTTTTTGTGGCCTGAGATTGCCATGAGATCGCACGTGCAAACCAGGTTGAGATAAATGCATCGAAGTGGGCTGCTCCCACTGAGCCGCTGCTCCTCCTGCCCAGAGCCGCTTCGGGCAGAGTGGTGCCTGTGTGATCCCAGCAGGCAGCAGGACTAGGTACATGCAGGAGATGTGAAAAATTCAGGACCTTTACCATTTCAGATGTGGACACTTAATGCTGTGTTTTATCAGAGTAAGCATGATACCGTGGGCGTGTACGTATGACATGGGTAAACTTTTCTCCTGATGTTCTCTCCGTTGCCCTTGCAGAATTTTTCGTAACTTGGAAGTTTGGACATAATCAGAATTTTCTCTTTATTTTGTCTTTTTTTTAACAGAAACTGCAAACTGAGTAACAGCAGTTTTTCAATGGCTTCTGTAGATATCTTGTATATTGATATCACGAGAAGGTGGAATAGCATGGGAATTGACCACAAAGAATCAGGTAACACTGTTTTGTGTTTGAAGACTATGGCAGCTGGTTTTTTGTAGTTTTGGGAGCTCAAGCACACCTCAAACATTCAGTAAAAATAATGGGAACAAGGTGTGCACATCTGAGGCATGTACATGTGCAACAAACTCTTCTGTTTAGTTCTGTGGCACTTTCCCTTTATATGTAGAATAGATCACTCTTAGTTTTCAATTTATTTATTGGAACAAGTCTTATCCAGGGCCATATTTATGGCTGCAATTTTGCATTTATAATTCTTGCTGCTGTTTGCAGAGATGTGTTTAAAAACATTCCCTGTGGAACCTCCAACTTAATTACAGTGCAGGAAGGTATGTCCATAGAGTGGCTTTTCCATGGTCTATCAAAAACCAACCAACCAAAAAGCTGTGCAGGAGGTAGGGATAAATACACTTAACGTCTCTTTTTTATTTAATTCTGTTCCCCAAACAGGTTACTCTGGGGACAAACAAAACTACCAGTATTACTTTTCCTTTTCCAAAGAGTTCTCCTCCCCCTGCCCAACAGTGTATTCTCTTTTTGTCACCTTCGTTGCCCTGGCGATGGGTAAGGGAAGGGCAGTGGGTTTCTGCACAGACTCGCACAGTGCTCGGCTAGTAAATACCCTCTTGTTAAGGAAGAGTCGCAGCGCTTTTTGCTACAAGCCCCCTTACTGGAAGTTGTGCTCCTGTGTGTTCATATGGGAGCATGAGTCAGTTTCAGTCACTTGTAAACATTTTTACATCCAGCTTGGATTGTAAAGCTCAGTGCAGGAGTGTACTCAGAATGGCTGAGAGGCTTTTATCCGAAATTCAGCTACCCCAGCAACGAGTCACTTGTCCTTCAGCCGCTCACAGGCACCTTCTGCAGGCGGTGCCAGGTCCATCCCACAGCGTGCCACCCAGTGTCCTCCCCGTTGAGCAGCCTCGGGGAGAAACGTTACAAATCATTCCTTTAAATTATTTATTTCTAACTTAGGAATATGCATTAAACTTAAAATACAGCACTTAAAGATGTCAGGCGAGAACAAAGGCTGTGGGATGTTGTTTGCTAAACAGCAGTAAGGATTTTCTACAGTTTTAAAGCCAAAAGGAAAATATTTCTTAAACTGTGTGATCCTATTCCCAGCTTCCTTGCTCATTTACTGTGTTACCATCACTTATCTTCTTGATAGTGCAGTTGAGTGGTTGCAAAATGGAACAGAAATCCTTTCCTATTTACACTGTGGCGTTTAGAATATTAACCTGTTACAAGGAATCTCTCACAGTTTAATAAGCCGGCCAGAGGGAGCATTCCAGCCATGCCTTTGGGTTTCTGTTTAAAGTTTGATTACATTGTTTGGTTATTTTTTCTGGATTTATACATAAACATGAAAATCATTTTCAACTCCTGAAAAAACCAGCTCTCTCTCAGACTGCCCAGATCCCTGCTGTATAAATCCCATTGCTCAGTCTGAAGTTGCTCTAAACTCTCTGCAGTTCACCTGTACCCATGGTGGGCTTCGTCCACATTCACTTCTTGGGCTTTTAAGACAGATTTTTCATAAATTCCTTTCAAAGGAAAACAAACTAATTGAAATGCCAGTGTTTTCTTCTTTCCTGAGTTTGGCTCTTATCTCCTGCTCACACTAAAGCAGAGCTGTTCGTAGATGTAATGACTTTCCCGCAGCGAGGAACGGTGACAATAGCTTTGGATCCACCCCGATAACCCTGGGACCCCAGCGCTGACTTTGTACGTGCAGATCAGGGAGATAACTTTCTCATGTAAATATTTGCTGTGTTGAAGTTTAGAAAAGATTTCTCTCAACAAAAAAAACCTCTTCAAACCTAGTTTTTCTAAATGTTTGAGTATGTTTTTTTTTCCTTAAGTGGCAGCACACTATTGCTGCAGCGTTAAAGCTTCATGGGCACCTGATCCATGTATTTTAGGTATCATTTTGTGAGGTGTTAACGACGAGCTGGTGAGTTTGTTATTGACCTTTATGAACAAAATCTATTGAAAATGAATCAACAGAAGAAAACCGGTATAATTTGCTAGAGAAACAAACAGCCAACCCAGCCTTCAGCAGTGAATGACCTCCCCATCTGCGTTGGTCCCATTTTTAGATCTGAGATGGTAATCTATCAAATAGCACAGTTCAGGGATTATTTTCTTGTTATATTAATGCCCTAAATACACCATTTAATAGATAGCTTAATTTCTAAAATTGCTCTGACATTTTTATATGAACTTAAGTACGTAAATTTGGCAATTTTTCCATAGCTTTTGTAAAATGTTGAATAATGTCAATGGCGCTCATATTCCCATCTCAACAACGAGAAGTTGTTCATGACATCATTTTTTTGAGCTATTTATAGCAGGAAAACAGCAGCTGAAGTATTCTGGGCGGTTTTATACCACTGTTCCTCGTGGCTGTCAAGGAGGATTGCCAAGGTTCCATTTCAATCAGTGTGGGATAAAGAAATCCACCTCTATGCGGCCGGTATGAACTAGCACAGCTAGTCACAGCTGCAGCTGGCATCTTCCCAGAAATTGGTGCAAGTTATATTTTTATATAAGAAGCTGAACATGGGCATCAATGTATATATTCCTGCATCTTTTTAAAAAAAATGCTAAAATAGCAAAAGAATCAAGTCTCCAAGTTGAGACTGACTTTTGTATTTGTTATCCCACCCCCATAAATACATCTCCTGCATAAACCCAGCCATTTCTCTTGGCTTGGCGTTTGCCCCACTTCCAGCCGGAACCAACGCGGTGACTATTGTACAACAGCAGCTTCTAACTTCTGTCATTAAGTGCTTCACATGAGTGCCACTTACGGGGGAGGAAGTGTGTGTGCTACCAAAGGTGCTTTCCCTGCCTGCGGCTCACCGTGACTGATAAAATAATTTCCCGAGCTGGCAGCTGCTGCTTTCAGATAACCCAACGGTTCCTTTGTGAGCTTTTGGACAGCCAAGATCAGAAGTGACCCCAGCCGCAGTCTTAGTTGAAAGAAATTATACTTCAGAATGTAATTGTAATATTTTGAAAAGGTGCCTTTCCTGCAGCATCAATAAGCCAACATTAAGTTAAAAAAGCCCAAACCTTTCAATATCTCACCCAAAAAATAATCTTAAGTGTATGTTCAAACTGGGAGAGCCAGTTCAAGCACAAAGCGGCTGTAACTGTACCTTGGTGCTGGCGTTCTGCAGAACCACTTGTGGTCTGGCTTCTTAATTAAGAATGAAAGTAGGTATTACTTCAAGGTTTTAAATACAATAATTAGTGCTAATATGCAGCCCCTTTCCGTTGGCTGTGGTACTGTGTTATTAGCAAGATGTGATCAAACCACACCTGAAGGGTCTGTACTGCAGCAGGTGCCTTCTGCAGGGGACTTTGTGAAGGGGCAGAGCAGAGAGTTTTATTATAGCAGAGAATTTTTTTGGCACTGCCTTGCTTTCCCTTTGTACACACTTAAATTGTCTTTCATTCAGTGGAAACAAAACTACTCTTGTAGAGTTCCTGGGTATGGCTGAGAAGATGGCCTCGTCACCTTCGAGAGGAAGGCTGGGGATTGGTACCAAGAGCAATCTTTGCAGAGGGAAAGCAACACTTCAAATAAACTCACTTCTGCGATTCGGTGCTACCTGGTAATGGGGTTATTTTTATAGTGCTCCAGACTGAAATGACATACTGTTTCAATAGTTCCACATCTGAACTTTTGTTTTAGGTCCATCTCTAAAAATACAAGGTTTAAATGACCCAATTCAGGTGCCTGTATAAACTTGTTTTTCTCTCCCGGTGGATTGTTTTCCTTGAAGCTCAGAATGTTACCGCATGTCTCATTTGGTTTCAATTTAATATCTGAGGCAGCAGACATCAAGGCTGATGTGACACCAATTTTAATTGTACAACAGCTTAAATCAGTTGTTGCTGTATGGGTTTGCCTGTGGATGCCAGGCTGCTGGTCAGGCTGATGTTGGTTAAACAAGGAGCCTCAGTGACAGTGAGTGTCACCCGTCCGTAACCCAGCCTGGGCATGCCCTGTGCTGAAACATGGAATGAGCTCGTGTGCACATTACATACAAATAAAACCTTGTCTTTTGGTTTTTGAAGGACAGGCAGTTTCTTTTCCTAGTGAGCATTCCAGATGGCTGCTGTTTAATTTAAAAGATATTAACCAACATGATTGTATGTGTCCACACCCAGCACGCCCATGTTTGACCTTGGTGCTAAAGAAAACAGAGATATCATTATGTTTAAAGAACGCAGTTTGCTAGAGAACACTGGGCAGTGAATCTCCTATAAACACCTTTTCCTTGCAGGAATGTGTTTGCAAGCCTTTGTTGAAGCTTTCTTCTGCCTGGCTCAGAAAAAATTCAAGTCCCTTCCACTTCATGAGCAAGTGGCATCGCTGATCGATTTTTGTGAGTATCATCTGGCTGCCCTGGATGAGAAGCGCCTGGTTTGTGGCCGCGGGATCGTGGAGCGCCGAAGTGCAGTAGTTCCTTGTCAGGCAGATGGACTTCACCTTACACCAGCTGCACATACACCCCTCCTGAATCGCACGGCCGTGGCTAGTAAATTTGGAGATAATAGAAATAATCGCTATTAACAGTGCTAATGCCCCAGGACAGAACTGAGAATTAATCCCCATGTATGTACGTGTGCTGCAGGAGGTGAGACAGACTCTTGAATTCCTTCATCTGATAGTCATAATTATTTATTTCATCTTATTTTATTTACACTCTTCAAAAAGCCTGTTGCAAGCTCTCGTTCCCAAGCAGTGATCCTGGCAATGGCTATTGATTTACCTCTCCGCTGGACCCACAGCACTCCTCACACGACAAGCTGTGCTTTCATCCCGCACCTGGGAAGACAAGGACCCAAGTACAGAGGGATGATAACCAGCATCATGGGATTGTTGCACTGATCGAGAGGCACGCTGCATCAAAGGAATTACAGTGCTTTGCATGCACTGGATGTGTCGTGGAAACCAAGTAAGGGGCTGCAGTCCCAAGTACCAGTTGGGGACTTTGGAAAACTGAAACCTGGAATTATGTTTGTGGTCAGACTGCAGGCTTGGGCCCTCTTCGTTCGCTGGCGTGGACTGTGCATGTTGGAATCAATACAGATTTGGTCATTGGCTGTGTACTTATTTGTTACAGTCAGTCTTAAAACACTGAAATCATATTTTGGCTTCTACTTCTTTGTACATGTCTTTGCCATGACAAGTACTGTTACTTTTCTAAAGAAAAACTAAAGATGTCTGTCCTTTTGCTTCCACAGAACCAATCAGCTCACACTTGTTCACAGAAAAAAGTTACTTAATTAAGTCCAGTTTGGTGAATCAAGTGGTGATTTTGTCTTCAGGTACAGAGCACTGCTTCTGCAGGAAGCTTTACAGTGTAACGGCCTAAGAGATCATTTAAATTCCTGTGAAACCAACCCTGTCACTGACTTCAGGCTAAACTAATTGTGTTTGAGGTTTGCTTATTTTTTCCCTTTTGCATGTTCATTACCCTGTTCGAACCTGCAGTAACATCTAGAGCACATTTTTTTTGTGTGTGTGTTTGTTTTTGCACATATTCTTCATTTTTTCCCTTAAATAACAGAATAACTCAGTACAAATTAGATCTATATTATTTAACAGGATATTTTGCCAAGAATGCCGGGCTATACCACTGGAGTTGTACAGAGTAGTCTTATTTTTAAAGAAATGAACCATGACTTCTAAAATCGCACTCGTCTTGGGGGAGGGCTAAGCAGAACATCAGACTGGCTGAAGGCACAGGAGTAACTTGGAACTTCAGGGCTGTTCACTCAAATTCTTTTTGGTCTCTGATTTTATTACAATAACGTACATCTACATCCAAGCTTGATTTTCCTCCTTTGTTCTATTCTTTAATGTTAACGAGTCTGCTTGTGTTCGAGTGTTCTTCACACTGTCAAAAATCGCAAAGCTGTGAGATGACACAGCGTCTGGGCATTCAGGTTTGGATTGGAGAAAATTACCTGAGCTCAATGCCAAAATGATCCCATGGCTGGTGCATCAGAAACGTGACCTTGGAAGCACATTGTCAGCGCAGAGGGAATCCACCCAGCTCGTGTCATGGACTAAATGCACCCACAGCATTGAGGGAGTTTTTACTGCAGGAAAAGTTTAGAGTTTCGATCCTGATGTTCGTTTTAAGCAGCATGCATTTTTCCTACGTGGCAATCAGCAGCATGGCAATACAATGCAGAAGGCAGCTGAGCCCACAAGAAACTAATCCCCAGCATGTGTTACTATGGGATGTGGGCGTCCCTTCTTCTGTCCTTTTCTGTAGCACCAATAAGAGTAGTGGTAGATGATCTTTTTTAGTTCAAGGACTAGACTGTTTGAAATTTTATGTATTATACATAAGAGGACAATTGTAGACTAATGCCACTGCCCTCAGCCTTGTTTAAGTTTCATGAAGATTATTGCAGTATGAAGATAAAATGCCAAACTCCAAGGTCTGGCATCTGTCAGAACAAATGAAGCTGAAAGGGTCATTTTTTTTCACACTTTCATTGTAATATATTTGAAGACATTCACAAGTTGAAAAATGGTTACTTCTCATTTTGTGACATCTGACATTTGTCTTGCGATTGGCAGTGTGTTACTAGAAAATAGCTTACAGTTTCTCTCATCTTGTGATTGATGTCCTGTAAAGACAGAGTCATAGAAGAGTTGGATTTGAAATGCTACAACTGCGAATGCCGTTCCTTACAGCTTTCAAATAGCACGATCTATGGCCTAAAATTTCCAGGCTTTACTATTGTATAAGCTACCCTGATATCAGTGGAATAAATTAATTACTGTATATAATGAACACTGGTAAGATCTCTCTCTGTTTTGGAGATCTTTACAGTCTCTGGATCTAACACAGATTTTTATAGCACCACACAGGCTGATGCAGTACGTGCCCTGTTTATCTCCCTCTTCAAACATGAAGGGATCTTTGTAGAATAGTCAAAATATTCAGTTATCTGCCTCTAGTAATCCAGTGTTCATGTATGTATATAGCTGGAGAACTGAATGCCATATGATTCTCAGGGGGAGGAGGAGGATAAAACAGGAGTGTACTGTAGAGACTCAGTGACAAAGTCACCTTTCTCTTCCCTGCCATCTCATGCAATTTCCTCTGAATATTATTTAGCATCCAAAGCAATTCCACATAGCCTTTAAGTTACCAGGCTGTGCCATGCAAAAAAAAATGACCAGAGTCGCTTTATTCAGAATAAGAACGTTAATGCCCTAATAATCTGTTAATCCTGAGGTACCTTTCTAGAGAAGTAACAATACATGAGAGGTAGCAGGCATTGGGTTTTTAATAGTACTTTCCTATGTATTCTTTTCAGACCATAATACAGCACTCACTAGTCCATTTATGACATATGTGATATGAACATTGCATATCAGTGAAATCTTTCTCGTTGTCAGACACACTGGGCCTGGTATTCCTCACTGGGTATAAATCAGAATAAAACACTTCAATGTCTAAGGAAGATTGGAGGCAGGTGAGTCCAGAATTGCCATCCAGACAGCCCCCTTCCCTGCAGGGCTGTGTCTGGCCCAAGCGTGCCCGAACTCGGCGACTCCTTGTTTGATTTTGAGTTCTTTCTCTGCACAGAGCTGTTTGTAGGCTAAGTCACTTGAAAGTTGTCTTCTGCCTAATCTGGATTGGGCTCTTAATTGCCCTGTGCCCAGATGCCCAGTTTGCCCCTTTAAAGATGTATTTTTTGGGAACATTGAATGTACACTAAGCGGGCTACTTCACTTGCCCCACGCTCGTAGCCGCTGTTAAAGCACAGCTCAAAAGGGGGGTGCTCAGCTAATTGCACCCAGGTGGGAGACCCAGCTCCTCTGGCTTCAGGGCTGGTCCCCACAGCTGCAGCTCGTGTCCTCGTGCTGTGCAGGTGACTCCTGTTTACCGGCTTTTCTCTGGTGACATTAGTCCTGTGTTCAGCCTATCATCAGGAGGCCAGTGTCCCTCCCAGAGGTGGGTGGTGGCAGTTGGGAAGCCCTGGGGATGAAGAAGGATCTACTCTTCCTCCTGCCCGAGCCTGGAGTTTTGGGGGTTGATAAGGGCGTTGCTCCTGTGCTGCTGGGTGTAGGACCCTCGAGGGCTGTGCTGAGTTGTAGGAAGAGCTGCTGGGTCCTGCCTGGATGGTGCCTTATGTCTGTTGTGCTTTCTTACTACAGCGTGAGCTACGAATGATTTTTGTAGACACTGTCACAGCTCCTCCTTTCTAGCCATCAGTGTCTGACCTTTTCTGATCTCTGTCTGATGGACAGTGACAATCTGCTTCTAAATATTACCCTGTTCCCTCTAATTTGTTTTCTTTTCCACCATACTTGGCTGTGTTTCCTCCCAATTCCTCAGTTTTGCTTCTCAGTTCCCTGGATAAGCTGCTGTGGTCGCTGTGGCTGGATCCGTTCGTTCAGCTCCCCACGGTGCTGTAGGAAGGTGTGTCTTCATTCCCAAGGGGAATCTATCCTGCATCGTCTCTTTGAGGTGTTACTGAGCTTTGACGAGTCCATGCATCCATCTGAGCCTTTCTGTGCGTGTGGTTCGAGGGCCGATCTCCATGGCTGTGCTGGGTGGGTGCCGGCCCCCCAGCCCCTCTCCCCTGAGCCCCGTGGCCGTTGGTGGTTTCTGGCGCATGGTGGCCGTTCAGTTTCCCAGAGCAGGAACAGGTGATAAATTACCACTTGGTCAGGTCCAGCACGAGCAGCACAAGCTCCCATGGGCTTCCCAGAGCGTCCCCACACAGGGAAACCCCCACGGCCGTCCTTGCTGGGCTCCCTGTTCCTGCCAGAGCCCTTCCCGGCGTTGGCTGCC
>NW_010120711.1:44133-46740 GCF_000699245.1 Pterocles gutturalis
GTTGCCGCCCCCCCCCCGGCGCGCCCGTTCCCCGCCACCCCCAGAGCAGCCATTTCCCGCCCGGAGCAGCTGCCCCTCAGTAATGGCCACAGGGGCTGTGAGGGAAGGGACGGCCTGGCCAGAGGAGGGGACTGGTGGGACCGTCCCTCAGGGCTGGTTCCTCACAGTGGGGTGTTGAATGACAGGGGTGGTTTTCAGGACAGTCGCTGTTGTTGATCGTCAGCGAGAAGGATGGAACCCGTGGGGCCTGTGCCGGCCCGACACCGCTGCTGCCGAGGGGCTGGCGCCAGCTCATTACTCTGAAACAGGGTGAGGAGGTTGGAGTGAGTGGAGTGTCTGTTCTGGATTGTGCTTTTTCCACCTCAGATCTGCATCCTCCGCAGCGGCGGATCAAAGCCTCCCGCCGCAGGAGCTGTGTGCAGCCTCCCCTGGCGAGGGGGACATGGGGACAGGCTGCGGTGGGTCCTCCCGCTGTGAGCTCCTTGCTTCAGGGCCGTGCTTGCCATCGGCTTTGCTGATAGTGTTTGGTTGCTAGTAAACGGACCCAAATTCAGTAGCGATTTGTAAATATTGTTAGGAAGAAAGATCTCTTCTAGATGTGAAGAACCTGGTGGGGGAGGAAGGACAATGACAATTTCTGTGACAAACAAACAGGTCTGAGCATGGTTCCCTTGGTCTGTGCTTACAAAATGACCATAGAAACCCCTCAACAGCCAATCTCAGAAGTTAAGGTATCTGCATCTGCCCAGCTAAGCTTGACTTTCTCTCTGCCCTCTGGTTGTTCCTCTGTAAGGTGAAATTAGAAAGTATTTATTTTTTCCTGTGTCGGTGCTGCCCTGTGAGCGTCCTCCTGCTCACCTGGTTTGTTCCAGCAGGACGGGGTCCCGAGCCTCTGCGAACCCTGCCCCAACCCCGTACGGCTGAGCTCGTGCTCTTCTCTCGGATTATTTCTGCCTTACTTACCTTCACTTCACCTTAAGCACACTGAAAAAAAAAATAATCACTACCCAGATAAATCCATCTGGTCTGTGTCTCAGCCTCATTTAACCTCCCATTGAGGAGGCTGTATCACGTGGTGTTCAGCTGAAACCTATTACCTTGCATGCCCAAGCATATCATATTGAATTACCTTCAGCCCCAGGCCTGGGGTGTTTGCTAATAGCTAATGGCATCTCCTAAGTTTGAGGGGATTTGTTGGAACGCGCTTCTGTTCCGTGCTGCAGCGGGGGCTGCGCGCTGGCGTTTCAAGCAGAGCTCGGCAAGGGGATGCCGACGGGCTCGGTGAGGAGGTCAGAGGAGCTGGAGGCAGGCTGGCAGCACAGCCCCTGCGCGAGGGAGCGCTGGGCGCTGCCCTTTCCCAGTGTTCCCAGTGTTCCCAGTGTTCCCATTCCTCACCGCTGGCCCAGACGAAGCGTTAGGAACTGGGAGAGGTGCTGTTGGCTGCACATGGTGAGAGCCCCAGGAGGAGAAGTGGGAATGCGACTTACAGACACAAACCCAGGACCTGATTTGCAGTTTGCAGACCAAGTCTTGAGCCTCACGTTTGTCTTCTGGTCAGCCCAGGTGCCTCCAGCACACCGCTGCCGTGCTCGGGGGTGAGGGAGGACCACGGCTTCCAGGCAGAGGAATGGTGACTGTAATAATTCAAAGGCAGTCAGCCTGGGACCTCTGTTATTCAGGTTTCATTCCTCAAAGATGTGGCACAAAAATCTAATGGTTGAGGTTACTCAATTATTGCTTATAGCAGCAATGGGGGAAATCTGATAACGTAAAGGACCTGCATCATATTATTTATGTGACGAGGAGCTGTGCTTGCTGTTGGGTGGGAGGTGGCAGAAATCCTACAGGTGCCCAAGGCTCCCTCTTCCCCTCACCTCCTTTTTTAATAACCTAATCTGATGTCTCTCCAAGATCAGTAATAGTGCAGGGTGCGTAATGACAAACTGGAAAACATTTTCCTGTGGGTGAAGAGAGTGTGTCTCAGAATGGAGCCTGTCAGCAGCTCTGATGGTAACACAGCCAGAGCGGGGTGGCGTGGCACGGTAAGGGACAGCAGCGGGCAGCCTGCTCCTGCCACTTCCCGCTGCACCCACCTCGCCAGCCCAGGAACTTTCATCCGCTCTTCTCTGCTAATGTTGTTCTCAGTTGGGATTTCAGAGTGGTGTGTGGGAGCTGGCCCCCGTCCAGCAGCCTGTGTGCTCCCCCCGGTGCTGCGCAGGGCTGGGGCTGTTGCCCTCTGTGCGGGGTGCAGACATGGAGCCTGCAGCCTTTCCTGCCAGCCCCAGCAGGGTTGTTAAGTTCAAAGATTCGTGTTGTCTCCTCCAGTGCTTGGGCTGCTCTGACTCCGTATCGTGCAAGGAGAGGTGACTCGGGCTGTGCGGGAGCTTCTGCAGTGGCCAAGGGGACAGAGGGGAAGGAAGCACTGTCCGGCGTGGGGGCTCTGCTGCCAGCCATCTCTTTGGGTTGTGCGTTGTTAAGCGTTGCCCTGACATCCAGTGTGGGGACGGGCTCTGTGGCCAGCAGTTATCTCTGTGTTACAGTGTGGGTCAGAGCCTCTCTATGTTTCATCCGTGTTGGAGGCAGCGTTCATTAACGTTTGTCATCCTG
>NW_010120711.1:46757-48244 GCF_000699245.1 Pterocles gutturalis
GGCACGTGCGCGGGTGCGTTTGCAGTGGCTGATGCTGTTCCCTGGCACTGGGTTAGTGTGGGTGGTTGTTCTGGGAGCTGAGAAGGGGGCTCTTGGGGTGGAGGTTTCATCAGGAAAAGCAAAGGGGCACGGCGTGGCTTGGTGTGGAGGCAGCGCTTGAAGGAGCTGTGGGAAGCCAGCAGCATCAAATGCAGTCTCTGCAATATTTATCTGCCCCGTGCCAGACTGCTGTCTGCCAGTGCGTGGGAGGGGAGGAGGATTAGGGAATGTTATGCATAACATTTCACACTTCTTTGCAGAGCAATGTTAATTACACCTACTACAAACTAATCTGCTGTCTATTCTGTGCCCTCTCCCCTCCCTTCCCCCGGTACCCAAAGGAAGTCCCCCCAGCACCCCTCGCCCCAGAAGCCCTGTGCAGCCCCTCCGAAAGGAGGAGAGCACCCTTGGCGTGCCTGGGTTGAGCTGACGCTGAACCGGAGGGGATGCACGCCCTGGGCAGAAACCTGTGGGCTGAGTGCTGGAAGGTTAAAAGGTGCAGCAGAGGGAGTTTGTTGTCTTTTGTCCCCGGAGCGCTCCCTGGGGTGGCTGGTATGGGTGCGTTCACCCCTTCTCACTGCTGTGTCTGCACGGGGCTGGGCTGGTGCTTGCTGCCGTGGGCTCAGGTCAGTGCATCAGATGCTGTGGGCCAGCATCGCCGGTCCTTACTGCAGGACGGCAGAGCGTGGGGCGTCGATAGACATGGATTGTGACCAGCCGCAGGAGCTGAAGTAGCAACATCAATAGCAGTTTCCAGATAATGATCTAATTAGCACAAACAACAAGTTTCCACTAATGACTCTTATTCTTCCAGCCCCTTCCTTTCTGCTCCCCTGCGGTTATTGACTCCTCGGGCAGGGAGCGGCTGCGCTCCCCCCTCTCTGCAGCCGAGGTTTGGAGGTTTGTTTACTGGCTGGCTTTGAATTCCTTCTCCAGAGGATGTTTGCTCTGGAGCTTGGGCTGACATGCGTGGGATGGCTGCGTGCAGAAGGGGGAGGGAGGAAAATCAGCTGTTTGGCTTTTGTAGCTTGCTAGAGGCCTTGGGAAAGTCCTGCTCCTCCTGCATGGCCCCAGTTGTGAAAATAAGGATGCTGATGTTCCCGCTCCGTGGCGGAGTTGGGGAGTTGACTGCTGGTGAAGGGTTTGGAAAGCGGAGAGTGCGAGATGCTTGACAGGAGCAGAGATCAGAGATTATTGCTGGGGGAGCAGAAACATGCTGTTCTGTCCATGCCCTCCCCAGATAGAAGTCTCGTCTCTGCACCTCCACGCTCCTCTTCCCCCTGGTGTATCGCTGTTAGCCCAACTTGCTGAAGGAGAAAATGGAATTAGCTTTTTCCATGGCTGTTTGAGTTTCAGTAACTTCTCAGCACGGGCTCTGAACCTGCACTGGGGAGGAGATCAAGTTCGGTGTTTTTTTTCCTTTTATCATAATCCCAAGAACACGCTCT
>NW_010120711.1:48262-49119 GCF_000699245.1 Pterocles gutturalis
ACACGGTTTCCTGCACAGCTTCACCAGGGCGATGGAGTGGGACTGCGGCTGCACCACTTCAGCCTTGTCTGGGCAAACGTCCTGGTGCTTACTGGTTGTGATGGAGAAGATGCTGACGGGCACCGTGAGCAGCCCACGGTCTAGGGACTCTCACTGAACTCGAAACAAACCCTATAAGATGCAATTACCAGAACATCATTAGTGCTGATGAGTCTTGGGCTGCTATGACTCTCCAGATTAAAAACCTCAAGCAAACACGCCACGATCCCCAGCCTCCCAACCCCGTATTCCCTTGTTCTGGCTGCTGATCTGCAATTCGGAGCCTCACCTCTCCCAGCCTGGCCCTTCCGCTGGAGCCTGCCGGGAGCTGCCGCAGCAGGGCCCGGGAGTCTTGGATGCTGAAAGCTGTCAAGTGCACAGAGAGGTTCTGCCTGTTTTCAGCTGAGAATTTATCTCTGCTCCAGTGAAGCCACAACAGCCGCTAAAGAGGTTTTATTCAAATCAAGGTCTTCTTCACTAATCCCTCCTCACAGCAGCTTCTGAGATGCCTGGTGTTCCCTGGGCTGTTTTTTCTTTCTCTCTCCCACCCTTCAAACTCCACAAGGTCAAACTCAGAGGCACAGGAGCTCCCAGCTCAGTCTGGCAGCACCGAGGAGCAGAGCCCTGGGTCAGTGGGGCAGGCGGGACCTTCCCGAGCGGGCTGTGCTGCCGGGCTGCGGGGCAGGCGAGGGTCTCGCTGTGGGGCCCAGCGGCAGGAGGTGGTTGAGGCTCTGCTGATCTGCAGCGAGGACCAAAGGCTCAAACCTCCCCTAAAGCACCGTTCCAGTGGCAGGGGGGGGCGGCCGGCAATTGCACCT
>NW_010120711.1:49154-56451 GCF_000699245.1 Pterocles gutturalis
GGATTCCTTGGGCTGTTGCTGCCGTGGTGGAATGGGCAGCAGGAGCTGTCGCTGCTGCCTGGACACTGGAGGTGCTGGAAGAGCTGCTGCCCTGGGACCTTGAGGCAGTGCAGGGAGGAGTGTGAGAGCACCCCTGAGATGGAACCCTTTGTGCTGCTACGGGGATCTGACCCAAAAGGACGGACGTGGTTAGATGCGGGTGACTGTGTAAAATGCTGCAGGGTGCCAGGAAGGGTCTGAGGGGGAAGGCAGAGCTCAGAGGGAGGATTTTAGCCTGGGTGGGTTTTGCCTTCCCTTCCTGGGCAGCTGCCAGCTCCTGGCAGAAGCGGCACCAGAGGGTTCTCCAGCCCGGCTCACGCTGCTGAAGGCGGCAGAGCCCAGGGACCAGCCTGGGTCCAGGGCCACCAGCGCCGAGCTGCTGCCTGGGCACAGAACTGCCACAGGCACCCTCCACATCCCATCATCTGCTGCAGCCAGCCTGCCTTCCCCCCTCTCGGAGGAGCTAATTATGGTGATGTTAATGAGGCAGACGTGCTGATGCTGCCCAGGGTTTTAATGACTCTCCTCCAAGTTTTCTGCTCCTTTTACTGGAGGGACAGCAGAGGGGCGGTTTGGACGGCGAGGGGTGCAGGGGGCACACGGGCAGGCTCCGGGCAGCAGCAGATCTGCCTGTCTGGGGTCGGCCGGGCAGGGACATGGCCTCACACAGCCCCAGTGCTGCCGGCCAGCGGATCGGTGTGCCTGGGAATGGGCAGGAGAAGGGTTTTCCTGGGATGGCAGGAACGGTCTGGTGCCTGAATGCCCACCCTGTCCGCAGAGGGACAAAGGGGTGGTTTCCCCTGTGCTGAGTGAGCCTGACTGCCCTCCTGGTTGGTGCCAGTAGCAGTGAGCATTTGCTGCTGCCTTCCACAGCGTCTTCTTCTGGCCTCCACGGCTGCTGCCAACATGCCCAAATGTGGGATGTGGCTCCTGCACAAGTCTCGGGCACTGGGGGCCCTTGGAGCTGTTTGTCCTCTTTGTGCCCAGCCCTCCCCCAAAGCTGTGCGCCGGGTGGTGGATGGGAAGGTGACGGTCAGCTGGGCCACGGGAATAGCAGCATTTGAGATGATCTGTCTGGGGAGACAGATGAGACAAATATTCATGTGTGTGTGCGTGTGGCCAGCATGTGCCAAGATGCTCTGAAAACTGGAAAGGACTGAGGAGAGGTGCTGGAGCACTTATGTAAAATATCTAAATAAATCTTTAATATTTCTAATTGCAAATGTACATAAATTGCACGGCCACATCATTTCTTTGAACACCAACAACTTTCTCTGTACATTATTACATAGTTTAAAAGGAGCTGAAGGAGATTCAGCAAACACTTCCACTTTGCTTTTTTTTTGTTTTTAAACATACTTACAAAAAAAGATTTTGTTTTTCTTTATAAGAGGATATAAAACATAGCGACTGCTTATCAGGAACAAGTATCAGCCTAAGCAGATATACAGAGAGAGGTATATCTTAAGACACAGTGATGTATGATAAAGGAATATGTGAACATGGAGACTGCACTCTGGGGCACAGGCAGCTGATGCAGAACCACTTGGCATTTACAGCAATGTCACAGCTCAGGTGATCTGTGGAAGTCGATGCTTGGATGTGACACCCTTTGTCAAACCGTGCTTGTATCTGAATGTTGTGCAACACCCTCAAGATTGGATTTGGTTTGGAAAGCCCATGAGCTGCGTGTTAGCGTGCTGCTGTTGTCCTCCCTCCCCCCCCATGTGGAACTTTCCCCACGGGAAAAGGAAAAGGCAGCAGTTACCTGGGCAGGTGAGAGCAGGGCAGAGGCCACGTGTCCAAGCCCAAACCTTTGGAGAGGAGGTTCACCCCAACAGTGCTCGTGGGAGGGAAGGATGGAGAGCTGCACGGGAGCCCTCCCGGCTGCCCCAGGAACGGTGTCACGGTTGTTCCCTTTGGACCTCTGCACCCTCCAGGCACAGCTCCGTGCTACGGACCGGGCAGGGACTGGGGACAGCTGCTGTCACAACGGCATCTCCCAGGGGTGCTACCCCTGCCCTGGGATCGCCAGGGGAAATGAGCCCCTTGCAGATCAAATCTAAGAGCCACAGCCTGGGGCTGTCCTGGCTGAATGCATCAGTGTAGTTTCCATCTCCTGGGGCTAAAAAAATTAATCTCCTTGTTCAGAAGAACCCTCAGTGTGTTTTCTATTGCATCTGGGTATGGACATTAGTAACAAGGAAAAGCCTGTGCGCACTCTAAGCTTTGGAAATGATTGATTGCTTGCCCATTGCTTTCCCAGGAGAGCCTGTGATGCCTCACTCAGGGCCACCAGGTCCCTTCTCCCTTTAGGAATATTTGTAGTAGCAGAACCTGCGTCCTGCACCCTGCAGCAACCTCCGGGGCTGGCTGCCAGGCCCGAGGATTCGGCGTGTTCTCACAGTGCAATCAGTGCTTTACAACTGCAAAAGCAGAAAAACGAAACCAACCAGACTCCAATGACAATGCAGCGTGACAGAGGACTCTTTGGATGGCGGTAGGATTTGCTTAAACTGGTGCAAAAGGGGCTGGTGACTACACTGTAGCCCTAGTGGGTGTGGGGAAGGACTTGGGTCCCTCCGATCTTTTGGCACTGAAGCCACAATCCCTGTCCAGAACGATGACACAGTCCAGAAACCTCGGGATACTGGCCAGTCCATTTCATCCCCCCTTACACAAACTTTTTGCTTTTTTCAGAAGCATTCACTACAGTTTAACAAAACCCCAAATCAAAACTCTTAAAACAGAATCCTTGAGGTGGGCCAGCCCCAAATCTGGATCCCTGGCTCCTCTCCCTTCCCCTTCCCTCAGATCCCCAAAGGGGTGAAATCATGACCTGTGCCTGGATCCAGATTTGCTAGCGCGCGTCCGCCTCGCCAAAACAGCAGTGAGATACAGCCAAATCCTGACCGAATAAGCAGCACCAGAAGTAAGTTACTATATACAACTGTTAGTGAGATAGATACGGTACAGTAAACACTGAAAACATTTACAAAAAATATTAAGACTTGTATTAAGATAAAAATCTGAGTGTGTTTTTTGTTTTGCTTATGCTTTTGACAGGTTTGCACTAGAACAGCTTCTTACTGGAGAAAGCGCAAGAACGAAAAAGAGAATGGAGCCGATCGCAGAACGTTAGGGATAGTGGTCGCTTTGCGCTGGTGCTGACGCACCTCTGGGATCGCCTCTGGTATTGCTACGGCAGGTACCGGCCCGAGGCCGTGGTGGGCACCCGGGGCACGCTCTCAGCAGCTCCCTCGCTCACACACACGCACACACACACACATACATAAATGTACAGTTTATAAATAACAGAAACACAAACTGAAGTAACAGAACTGAACTGAGCCTGGATCTTAAAACCTACCCGCAAACCTGCGCAGGGGAGGGTCACAGTTAGGTCCAGTTGTTGACAGTTGTGGGGGGAAAATGGGAAAAGGGTGGGGGAGGATCTCTACTGTAAGGAGACTTTGTCCTGATTTGATTTCTTTTCATACTGGCTCAGGAAACTAAGCAACAACTCCAGAAGGTGTTGGCACTGGAACCTTTTTAGGATTTTTAATGACTCGCAGTGGAAGGATTTAAGCATTCATTCAGCGGAACAATGTTTGTAATTTGCAAGGCTGAGGTTAACCAGGAGCTCCTGACAGCTCAGGGCGGGGGGAGCAGAGCCTTGGCTTGTGGCGGAGGAGAAGATTAAGGTGTGCTTAGCTGCAGTACTAAACTATTGGTTTGTGGATGTTTCTTTTTTCCAGCTCTTACGGAGAGCACTGACTGCATCCCAAAATTACTTCTGTGTATGAATGGAAACGTGCTGCTGGTGGGTGCTTGCCCCGGGAGTGTTTCCATCCCTCTATGGTACTTCTGTCTTGAAAAACTTCTGCCTCTTGCAATGGAAATATTTTGGAACTCGGAAACAATCAGCTCTAAACATACATCTCAGGGCACCGGTGGTTTAGAACAGTCTCTTTGCAGGGTTCTGATCGTGTGTTTGACTCTGAGCCCGTGGCAGGTGCCAGTGTAGGTACCCAGTGGTTCACCGCACCCTGCGCACTCCTAACCTCTCGGGGTCTTTCGCCAGTTGTTACCGTGGCAGGTTTGTGAGGTTCTTCAAAGCCATCTCTGCTAGTCTCCACAAGTTAAAGGTGACTGTACTTGTCATAAATAGTTATTACTTTTCTCGGAGGAGCTCCGTTGGGGGTCTGCTGTGACTGCCCCGCTCTGCAGTCGCCGGCAGGGTGCAGAGACCTCAGTGCAACACGTTTGCTCCTCCATGGACCAACCCGCACCGGGCTTGGTCCAGGGCTTCCAAGGAACAGAAAAAAAACATTTAGAGAGAGAAAAAAAAAAGCATCTAATTTTGAAAACAATTGTATGTGGAAGAATGCTGTTAATGAGCCTTAGGGCTGCGGGGCAGCATGGCAGTGTGCGGCTGGAGACGGTACCTACGTGGGGCAGAGCTCGGGGAGCATCCTAGTCCCTTGGACTGTACATGTACACAGGGCAGGAGGAGCTAGAACAGGTGTGGAGCAGTGTGTGAAACCTTAGTGGGAGGAATAGGCAGGTGTCCTGTACACTGTACACTGTCATCCGTGTCTCGGAGAAATCTCTCTGTCTCTCGGTACGAGTGACCTGCTCTGAGACTGGGAATCATGAAGTGCTAAGTTAAAAAAAACAAAACAAAAACAAAAACCACAAACCAACAAACACACCATGGCGGCAGGTCAGCGGCACAATCCCCCGTTAAGGAGGTGACCCCTCCGCTGAGCACAACGTGTCTGAATGTGCCGAATCTGCGTGTTTCAGCAGTTAGGAAAGTCTAATCCTGGCTTATGCCTGCACAGTGCTCCTGACAAGGGGGCTTTCGGTGGTGGCTGCTGTTCCTGCTGGTTACTCCCTTATGACCATGTTTTACATTCTTCCAGCCGGTTAATTTCCATGCAGTGCTCATTCCCAATTTAAAGAGGACAGTATTCCAGAAAATGGGATCTTTTTTTTTCTAATGCATACTGTGAAAGAAAAGAAATACAATTACCGATCTTCATGCTTCTTCAGGGCTTTTTTCTTGTTTCTTTGTCTGTTTTTCTCCCCAGAAACAGAAACATCTCTGCACAGAGCATTACATCCCCATATTGAACCCTTCGTCAAGCAAGACGCTGGCCATTTCACATAGCCCCTCGCTCCCCCTCCACCACAACAGGCACCAGGAAATCCAGCCTCTGCCCCTCACTCGCAGCTGAGGGACCAACCTCAGGCACCAGCTATTTTATTCTGTGGCTAGGACGTGGGGGGGGACGGGACAGTGCCCTGGGGCTATAGCTTCCAAAGACTCTTCTCCATTTCTTGCAAGAGCAGAAGCTGGAGAGAGGAATCGCGTCTCCATTCACCAGGTCCCAGCTCCTCCCTCCGCTTGTGTGCAGAGCCCTGCGCTGGCTCTGCTCCCCCCGGGGCTCCCCAGGGACCCCCCAGCCCTGCCCTTCTCCACGGCCCTGCTGCTGGGGTTCCCATGCAGCACCCCTTTGGCTCTGTGGACTGGGCTCCCTATCTGGGCGGAGTTAATTAATTAAACACTAATTAGCTGCATAAATGCCCTGCGGCCAGTCACCCACTGTAAGGACAGCTGGGCTGGGCTAGGGGGCTGTGCTCCGGGGGGAGGCGCAGGAGGAGGGGGCCCAGCCTTGCTGCCATCCCTCCTACAGCTATACCCAGCAGCACTTTAACTGGGCTTACTGGGCTGCCGCCTGCTGCAGGCTCTGCCCAGCTCCCTTTCTTTCGCTTACTGCACTGACAAGGACGTTATTCCTTGCTGGGAGGGGTGAGGCATCTCCTTTGGGCAGTTTAGAAGGAAAAGGTGACTTTTGTTTAAACATTAAACACTGATTTAAATCCAACAGTGACAGCGCTTCTCAAATAGATGTTATTTCCTTTGCCACTCATCTCACACTCGATCTTTCCGTCCCCTCAATGTGCTGGCATTAGCATCTCCCACAGAGGCTCAGTCCAGCGCGCCGTCCGCAGAAAGGAGCTGGTTTCTCTGGGGGGAGAGAGCAGCCGTTCTCTGAAGCCGCGGCTCACACCTGCTGCTGCACGGTCCCTCTGGCCAGGCCTCCTCTCCTGCGGCAGCGCCCTCCACGCGTTAACAATTACTGCTGTTTCTGAATTCTCCATTCTCTGTAATCTGCAATTTAGTTGGGTTTGTGGGGGAGATCCCATTACGCGTCTGCATGCTGTACCTCTCTTTCAGCTGAGTAAGGGCACTCATTAACCGTGCGTTGGCAGCGTCCAGGGAAGCAATGCGTTTCTCCTGCAAACAGAGAGGTGGAGGGGAACGGTCAGCGGAAAGGCACCGAGCCCGTCCCTCTGCTTGGCCCCAGCAGTGACCCCGAGGCCTCCTGGAGCAGGACCTCTCCCTTTGGCACCGTTAGGGGTGGGATTTTCAGTGCCACGCAGCATTTTTGGACATCCGCTGCTATTAGCAGGGCCACAACTGCACTCTGCCTGTGCAACCTCAGCTGAATTCACTTGAGCATCCTGGAGAAAACGGAGATAACATCATTTCTCTAATTCTGCAGTTATACAGAAACTCATCGTACAGTTTGCTCTAACTGCGGCTGTTACCAAGATAAGATTCCTTTTCTAAAGCCAAGCTCTCCCAAGATAGTTATTCCTGTCAGTGTTTAATTGATTTTGTTAGTGTAAATTAATAGTTTAAATGACTTGAGGCCTCCCAGGACGGCTCTGATGGCAACTCTCACCAATTACAGTATCTTAAGGATGGCAGCAAGAGCTCTGGTGTTGCAGCCAGCTCCTGCCGCTCCTGCTCTCTGCGACACTGAACAAGTCCTCATACCCCTCTGCCTGCCACTAACGGGGGGATGCCCCTGCCACTAACGGGGGGACAAGAACCAGCCGCGGGGAGCATGGCCGTTCGCTTGTGTGCCACTCCGAGGGGCCTTGTGTGACCACGTCCAACACTACGGGACAGCCTGAGGTGACAAAAAGAGAACAACGCGGGCTGCGCAGGTCTCACGGTCAGAGCCTCAGGGGTAACCCAGCAGGCGGCAGGAGACAGGACAGCCCGTCGGGAGGCTGCAGTCTGCGCCGCTCACCCTGATCCTTCCACAAAGTGACTGAATTGTGGGCACGATCCTTCCACACACTGCCGCCCTCCCATCCTCTGTGTTGCCTGCCAAGCTCCAAGGTTAGAAGCAGCTGTACAAATGCTAATGTTGTGACAATAAACTGCATCCTGCTG
>NW_010120711.1:56482-60903 GCF_000699245.1 Pterocles gutturalis
CTCCGGCACTGACTGCAGCGTGGTGCTGACTCACCCGTGGGCACAGTCTGGCCGTGCCTGAGCTGGCACCGCTGCACGCAGAGAGGCTGCGCGTCGGCAGGCTCACCCTGAGAAGTGCTGCAGCCCATGGTACCGGGGACTCACCTGTGCATCGATAATCTTCTGCTTGGAATCCACAGCAGCCTGCATTTCTGCATGGTCCTTCTTTAACTCCTCCTCCACTGACATGAGCCTGGCAGCCAAACAGGCAAGAAAAAAGATGACATTGGTTGGGCTCTGCTAAGCCCAGCTATTAGTCTCGTACAGGTGTAGATCAGCCACCCAGAGAGAATGACACACATCAGGGCCTCATTCAGTCCTTGCCACCAGGAGAGCAAAGGGGTGCTGTACATCTCCAAAGCACATACGAAGAGACGTGCAATACCAGAGAAGCTAGACTACAGATGGAACCGGCCTCACGTAGCAGCCCCCATCATCCACACCAGGTCAAACCGTCTTGTCTGGAATTGCAGTGCTGGGATGCTCCCACGACCCGCAGGTGTGTGTTCGAGCACAAAGGAGACACCCAGCCACTGGCACTACCTCTTACACACACCCCAATAGTTTAGAACCAGTCTTTTTTCTGGCTGTTACTCTTCTCTAGAGATCTCTACAGCAGCCTGTCCCAAAGCTGAAGTGACACAGGACAGTGCAGGCTGACCCATGAGGGCTGATCAAAAGCACGACATTGGCTCGCAGGTGTGTGTTCGAGCACAAAGGAGACACCCAGCCACTGGCACTACCTCTTACACACACCCCAATAGTTTAGAACCAGTCTTTTTTCTGGCTGTTACTCTTCTCTAGAGATCTCTACAGCAGCCTGTCCCAAAGCTGAAGTGACACAGGACAGTGCAGGCTGACCCATGAGGGCTGATCAAAAGCACGACATTGGCTTGGCTGCACTGGAACAGTCTGTGTCCCAGGCAAACCCAAACACCGCATCCCACTGCGTGGGAGAGAGGGATTTACAGCTGGGAGTAATGGGATGGTGATGAGATCTTTAGCTAAACATCAGGAACAGAACATTTTGATCGTTACATCTATTGGTCAAATGAGGAGAAGAGCAAGCCTGTCAGACCCAAGAACTGGGGCGGCCACCACCTCTCCCCTCCTGACATTTTGCCTTTGTGCATCAGGAAAATGTTGGGGTTTTCCTTGTCCCAGCTAACACTGATGGGGGGGTTGGGGGGCAGCAAAAAAGGGCTTGAAATCCCCTCCGCCCCGCAGGGCTATAACCCAGACAGGCAGAAACCTGTCTGCACTGCCAAAGAACCTGATTATCCTGAGCAGGGGTTGGCTCTAATGCCAGCTGCTGCCTGCCTTACGGTCACCTCCACCACTCCCACCCCCCGGTACCTGCTGATGATGCCCTTCATCTGGATCTCCTTGTCCTCCTGCTGCCGCCGGAGCCGCTCCTCGCTCTCCTCCAGCCTGGCCTGGTACTCCAGCATCAGCTTCTGCGTCGTCTCCTCCTGGCACTTGAAGCGAGTCTCGTATTCCTCCAGCTTCTTGTTGGAGATGCGAAGCTTGTCCTGCAGCACCACCAGGTCCTGCTGGTACTATGGCACGCAAGGACAGACACAGGAGGAGAAAACACATGTGGCGTGTTACTGAGTAGGGCTGTGCCCTTGCCAGGGTCTCCCCATAGCCCTGCTACGCCCCTCTCCTCGCATTAGACTAGCTGCAAACCCGGATCAGATATAACCCCGCTCGCCGACACCTCCTCTTCAGTCTTCTCCACGCTGCTGTGCTAGGAGCGATGCTGCGTTCCGCTGGGCAGGCGGCCACTGGCAGGTTCAGAGAAGGGGTTGTTAGCACAGTCTGGCATTTCACGCGGGGAAGGCAGGTTAGAGGGAGCGAACGGCAAAGGCAGCTGGCACCTTCCTCACACAGCACGGGGCTGAACAGAAGCAGGAGAAGCTTACGCTGGTGGGATTTTGGCTTTACGCATGAGCTCCTCAGTCTGCAACAGTCTACGTGGGTGCTCTGGGGCTGTGCAAGGTGCTGGTCACCCTTCATCACGGGGAGGGAAGCCCGCTGGTGTGAGCCGGAGCAGGGAACGCTGCTGCCTTCGGGGGCTCAGCATCTTAAACAGCGCAATCAGCTGTCAAAGCAGGGTTCAGGCCGAGAAGAGCTGCTGCATGAAGCCAAGACCCCACAGTTGCACTGTTAATTCAGAGGAAGCTAAAAATCAGCAGCACAAGAATCACATAAAGCGATTAAAAAAAAAAAAAAGCTTTCTAAGTCAGTAAAGCTGGGCTCAGCTATTGCAGAAGCACAGCGTTCAGTACAACTTGCTTTGCTAAAGGAAAATCCAGCGTGTATCTGTACAAAAACCCCCCCACTTTTAATTTCAAAAAAAAATCTTTGGAAATAGTCATTCAAAAAAATCTCAACTGAAATAACCTTAGAATAATGAACATGACGCTGATAATTTGACAAGATGCTTTTAAAAAGTCAGCTATGGGAAAAAGTCTTCTGTCCGAGTCACGGAGCCTGTTACAAAGCTACAAGTGTACAAGTGACAGAAACACCCTTAACTTGGTCTCGATGTGGCTACCTGAAAACACGGCCTTTCCCTTTGGCCATCCAACACTGGACTTTGCTGTGTCCCAGCTTTGAGGGTCCTGCTGGGAGCCTCTTGGCAAGGGGGGAAGGCAGCCAGGCTGCTGCCCTGTGCTGCTCAGCCGGACCCCGGCCCATGCACACCCGCTGCTGCCTGGCAGCAAAAGGAACTGCAGCCCCCAAGGACTGAAAAATTCATGATGCTGATGGTCTTCCTGAATTGCCAAAGTATTTGAGCCGTGGCTGGCCGATGGCAGGACCCCTGAGCTGCTGCTGCCTGGGCAGGGCCGGGCACAGCCCATCACGCTGGTTTTCCTTTAGCAACGCGGTTCCTGCAGCACTGCAACGACACAGCTCGCACACGTAACCTGGAGCGATGAGGGAACACAGACGCCCATACAGCTGCACAGAAGCACTGAAGTCAGACAGGAGGGAGTTGCTCGAACAGGAAAGATTAGATACCTACCCTAGCCTGAAAAGAGGAGCAGCGTAAGAGAGATAGCAGGAGAGGCCGCAGGGAGCGAAGGAGCCGCTCCTGTCTCTAGAACACCTCCTCATTCTCCGTTACCATTCACGTCTCGCAGTAATGGGGAGAGAGATTGTGCTAATGCTGGTCTGGAATGTCAGTGACTGATGTGACGGCAAAGTGACAAAAGATGCTGCATGGGAATGAGACAGCGGCTCCTGGGATGGGGGTCCCTCTGGGCGCGGGACAGGGGCTGGTTTGCTGCGATACTGTCAGTCCGTGATCCCACCATCGTCTGCCCTGAGCAGCGCCGGTGCTGGCGAGCCCCTCTCGGGCTGGCACGGAACCGGAGCAGACCCTGTGAGCACCCACCTGCGAACGCTGGGCCCGTTGCACAGGGAAGGGTGCCAGGAGGGGACCAGTGACAGCGGCTGGCACACACCGTGTCCCTGCCAGAGGGCCATCTGCCTGCCTGCGGGAGCTGGAGCAGCCCAGCACACGTGTGGGTGTGCGGTCCTTCGGCACTGCGCCTTGCTCCAGTTCCACTGCCAGAGCAAAGCTCCTTGCTGCCGTCTCCACTGCAGCCTCGAATGAGCACTGACCCCCTGCAGAAGCGTCAGCAACTCACTGAGCGATGCCCCAGGGCAGATGCACCGGTGTGACACCACCTTCCCTTTGGTGTGCTGCCTGCTGGTGTCCCTGCCTAGCGGCAGCCCAGATTTCTGCACCTCTGCAGCCAAACTCTGCTAACCGGGTACATTTTTCTGCCTCAGCTGCTATCCGATCAGCACCCGTCTGTGTATTTGCAGGAGTACCCAAGGAGCAGAAAGCCAGGAAGAAATGGGCTGAATGCTCACAAAACTCTGCCCCACTCTCCCTGGGGCAGCCGGGAGCCGTTGCCTTGTACCTCCCGTCCCTGCGATACCTGCCACCGGCATTTCACTTGAATTTAACAGGGGACAGTCCCAAAAGGATCCAGCACAGCAAAATGAGAGCAGGAAGGATTATCATAACAAAACCAGAAACACATCTGTGCTGGAAAAACAGGAAGGAGGCTCAGGTAGGGTGATGTCTGCAGTTCTGTGGGACTGGGTGGTGACATGTGGCTAGTGTGACATGAGAGAAGCACATTGAGGACATGTCCCAAACGCTACCTGTGCCCAATGGCAGCGGTCCTGGCAGAGCCAGGCTGCTGAGAGAGCACCTTGCAGGAGCAGCAATCAGCAAAGAGGGGATCTTTGCAGCTCTGGATGGTTGGATCCTGATTTCTAACCCTCCTTCTTCACCCCTGGCCAGGCTTACTCTGTCCCTTCCCTTTTCTCCCAGCCCAGGCTCGGCTGGGAAGGGGGGG
>NW_010120711.1:60925-64229 GCF_000699245.1 Pterocles gutturalis
GAGCAGCACCCCTCCTGCGCCAGCCCAGTTCCCATACCCCAGGTCCCAGTGCTGACCTGACACCAGAATCTGGACTCAATTTCTAGGGCTGTTTACAGCCTTTTGACATGGAAGCTGCTTCTTGATCTATGTCCCTGTTGGGAGGCACCAGCTGCCTGTGCCTCTCATCTCTTTGCTAGCTGTGCTTAACTCACTTCTTAAGATTTCTTCTCCTGCAGCTGGGGAGAGTGGCAATGGGGGAAATAAGAGGCACTGGCTGGTTTCAGAGTTTGTGGCAGAGCAGCGCCAGCACTTGATTCCTGGCTCCTGTTTTTCTTACTTGCTTTCATCAGAGGGTAATTCAAGTCACTGAGGGTGTGAAAACCTCCCAAACCTTCCCCAGAAGTGCCCTGTGAGGCTGCTCAGGGCACAGAGCATCCTGCCACCCCTCTCTCCTGGGCAGGGACGTGCCACACAGCCCACCTTGTCCCCAGGGTGCTCAGATGAGCGACATTCAAGGAAATCCTCTCTCTATTTAGCAACTTGTTTCAATCCAATCAGGTTTTACCTTTTCTGCTTGGCTGAGCTCGTCCTTATTCCTGAGCTTATCCCTGTGCTTGGAATCTGGGTCAATGCTTTCATCTTCTAAAAACTGCATGTTCATATTCAAAAGCCAAGCAGCAGTGCGGTCCAGGGCATTGGGGTTCACAGGAGAAGGGGCCTACAATGAAACATACAACCATGACAAAAGAAAAACCTGCAACAGAAATGGTCATGAAGCTGGCGAGAGAGAATTCCTTCCAAGCAAGCCCTCTCCCACGCTGCTCAAACAGCAACGACCAAGTCAGAGGCACCAGAGCGGTCGGGGCTGGGGGGCAGGAACACCTCCTGTCCTGCCCCTCACGTTATTTTGGGTCAAACAGCCTTTGACAAGCCCAGTTCTTCCCTGGGCCATCCCCACGGAACAGACGTACAACAGGGCGCTGCAGCATCGCCCAGGTTTCTGAGCCGGTCCCGTCGCCCCAGGAGGACGTGACCTGAGATTCCCACTCGACTCTTCAGCCTCTTTTCCTGAGCTGTCTTTGTGCTTGCTGTGGAGATGCTGTGGAGAACCAGATCTGCAAACTGAAACGCTGCTTTTGGTCACACAGGTGCCTTCTTGGAGAATAAAGGTTTCTTTTTTGGCTGAGACTACACCTACGATGCTGGAGAGGTCTAAACGCTCGACATCTCAGCAGCTCATCTCTGGGTTTGTTTGTGGGGCTGCGGGAGCTCAGGGAGCAGTGCTGGCCCGCTGTCAGTGAGCTGGAGCCACGGCTGCTGCTTTTCGGTCCCAGCCTGGGCAGGGACTGCCACTGGCATTGCCTAAATATTTTCCAACCACATTACAAGGTTGAGGAGGTGAATCTCCAGCTAGTTCCCCTCCATCCTGGCTCATTATAAACTGCAGTGAACAGTTCCTTGGATGAACGCACGGGATCTGGATGACTTGGTCAAGGGAATTCAAGCTAACAAGTCAGAAATGTTGGGGACATGCTCCTTCATTCAAACCTCTGGTCAGCAGAGAAACCCCGTCGGGGCCAGCAGCAGAGCGGGAGGCTCTGCACTCAGAAGGACTGGGGACTGGTTTCATCCCCTCACTGGGGCTGGGGGCTTTCCTCTGCCATCTGCCAGTCTGGTCTTCTATTTCCAGAATTTTAAATCAGAAGTTTCAGTATGGATTCAGGAACATCACTTGCTATAAATCCTCCCCCAGCTTGGGGCTTTTGGCTTTTTCTTGCATCTCCAGCTCGGGCGCTGACCGGTGGTGGCTGCTCAGAGCAGTGGCCACCCGGGGTCATTGCAGCGGGTGAAGGCCACGGGGAAAGGATGTCCGTGAACAGAGCTCAGCCCACTCTGCACGAGTCCTTCTGCCCCTTTCTTCCTTCTCCGAAGAAGTACAGCAGGACATCTGACCTGTGCTGGGACAGTCTGGAAGTCGGGTCAGCAGATGAACTCACAGAGGGAGCAGAAGGGAGGTTCATGGACTTCTACTGAAATGGCCACCAAAGGGGAACCCTTTGTTCTCAACCGGCATTTAACACCACCAGCTACAAGCAAGCAGTTTCACCATGGTTTGCAGCTGCCGCTGTAAACACACAAGTCAAACGTGCAGATTATGGGTTGGAGACGCCTTCTGAGGATTTTGCATCTTGAGAGAAACTTTCAGAGGACAATAGGGGTGGGTGGAGGAAAGATCTGCAAACACAACTTGGCCAGGGCTTTCCGAAGGTCAGCCGGAGTTCACTGGTGTCCTTCTGGAAGAAACTCTGCTACCAAACAGGCTGCTGCTGCTTGCAGAGCTCTGTGCCCTCTGCACCTAATGAGTATTGATCCACATTACACAAACTCTGCTACATGGCATGCTTGCTAATGCCAGCGCTTACGGATCGATACCGTATGCACAGAACAGCTCCGGACGGGGCTAATGAAACAGCCTTCAACTGACAACAGCCTCCATGGCTGCTTGTAAAGGAGAGGCGGTTACACCAGCTCTGTCGCTCTTTCAACACCGTGCTGCTGGAGAGGTGCCTCGTGCTACGTCTGGCTGGGATGCAGCGAGTTCTCGCCCCTTGTCCACATTCTCCGGGTTTGCATTATTTGTAAAACTCTTCCTTAGGCGCCGAGAGGCCCTACTGGGTTAATTTTCTATGGGGTTACTTCTGAAATGTAGGATGAATAAATGAGCACTAGAAAAACAATTTGTCCATGCCAGGAGAACCAGAGGGCCCTGGGTCTGTAACCTACTGCTTTCCGTTTTAGCATCAGGAACAGTGAAAAATCTATTTCTGTGCAGAGCAGCGTGTGGTCTGGGACCTGAATCACCGCAGAGCTCGGTGGGGAGCACGCTCCTTCCCACCGCTCTCACCTCCCCCAGGCACGCAGCAGGGTCCAGGAGTGCCACGGCTCCGCTGGGACGGGAGCGGCAGCATGGACAAGAAAGACGATGAGAGCCTGGTCCAAGTCTTGGAGATGGCGCGGGGTTGGCTATGGCATGGGATGAGAGCCTGGGCATGGAGAGGCAAAGCAGTGACGAGATGGTCGCGCAGGACAGAGGCATGGCTGCCATCGCCCTCCTGCCTCTGCCACCTACCGCCCTGCGGCAGTCAGAGGCCACCGTGCCACGCGACGGAGGAACACAGAGAACAAGCACTGATCTGCATCCCCGGCCCTGGAGGGCCTCCGTCTTGGGCCAAGCTGGTGCAAGAGCCAAGGGACATCCCCACATGCAATGCCACCACGGGGCTGGCACTGATGTGGTCACTCAGAGCCACAGTGACATCCT
>NW_010120711.1:64261-64501 GCF_000699245.1 Pterocles gutturalis
CAGCCAATTTCTTCTCCAAGAGCATGAGCTGACCCCACCTGGCCCCTCCAACGCCCAGAGCCAGCCCCCAACTCACCTGCTTGTGCATCGTGCGCTGCTTCATCTCGGGGCTGTCGCCCTTGGAGGAGGAGGACTGCTGACGGAGACGCGCCCCGCTGCCGGGCCAGTCCGGCGATGAGGACATCATGCTGCCGCTGGAGGGTCGCTGGTACTGGACCGTGTTCAGCAAGGAGGGCGGCG
>NW_010120712.1:0-629 GCF_000699245.1 Pterocles gutturalis
CATGGCGAGGCCAGCGTGGCACCCGGTGCCACCGCCTGATCGCCACTTGGAGCTGGACTTGGAGCTGCCCCTTATGTGGGGACAGGGACAGGCAGCGGGACAGGCAGGAGGGATGAGGACAGGGACAAGCAGTGGGACAGGCAGGAGGGACAGGGACAGGGACAAGCAGTGGGACAGGCAGGAGGGACAGGCAGGAGGGACATGCAGCTGGCACCGAGCAGGGACCTGGGATGCAGCAGAGCCCGAGCAGGCGTTGGGGACAAGAGAGTGGGTGGGCCCCGGCATGAAGCAGTGGGCGCTCCCCGGTTTCGGGAGCACTCAGCTGGTGTCACCGTTGACTCATGGTTTCCGTCCCCTCATACGACAAGTGCAGCGAGTTCCCCTGGCGCTGCCACATGTCACAGCCCCGGGATGTCACCCACCGGGGAAGGGGACCCACGTGTGGCTGCAGGGTGTCCAGATGTGTTCAGTGGCACAAAACACCCTGAAGCACGAGGGGAGCAAGTGTGAGCAGTGCCACTCGCTTGGCGGGGTGGGCAGAGCCCTGCCTCGGGCTCCTCGCCTCGCTGTGCCGGGCTGGCTTTGGGGGACCCGGGCCCCGGCGACCCCAGGACAGACAACCCGGGGGC
>NW_010120712.1:699-1600 GCF_000699245.1 Pterocles gutturalis
GAGCTGGCCGGGCTCTGCCCTCCCTGAGCATCAGTGCTCGGGAGATCGGGGTGAGCATCGTGACCCTGTGCTGAAGTGCAAGGCACAAACAGTTCAAGGGATCTTGGTTTTGGGGTTTAGGGGGTCTCAGTTTTGGGGTTTCAGGGGTCTCGGTTTGGGGTTTAGGGGGTCTCGGTTTTGGGGTTTAAGGGATCTCAGCTTGGGGTTTAAGGGGTCTTGGTTTGGGGGGTTAAGGGGTCTCGGTTTGGTGTTTAAGGGGTCTTGGTTTTGGGGTTTAAGGGATCTCAGCTTGGGGTTTAAGGGGTCTTGGTTTGGCGGTTTAAGGGGTCTCGGTTTGGTGTTTTTGGGGTTTAGGGGGTCTCGGTTTGGGGTTTAACGGGTCTCGGTTTTGGGGTTTAGGGGGTCTCGGTTTCAGGGTCTGTGCTGCCTCCTGCGCCGGGTGGCCAGGAGGAGCGTGTGGCCGTGCCGGTGGCTGTGGCCGACTCGCTGGGCTCTGGGTGCTGGTGTGGAGCAGGGAGCCCTGGACACCCTCAGTGCAGCCACTGGGGACATCCACATGGGTGTGTGTCCCTGCCTGAGCCCAGTCCTGCGCCGCCCCCAAAGCACAGGTTTGGGTACCCCAAAGCGCTCTGTTCCCTCACACACAGAACAGGAACCTGCTGGGGAGGAGCATTAGGATCAACCCCCTCCAGGGTGGGCGTGGAGCCCCTGCTCCGTGCCTCAGTTTCCCTCTCCTCTCACCCAGGAGCAGAGGGGACTCCCGTGGTGGCGTGTGCCTGCCCTGGAGGGACAGGGCTCCCCAGAACAGCGCTGTCTTGTCCCCAGTTCCCCATTGTGTTTGTCCCCAGTGCTATTGCTCTGCTCCCTTTGTCCCAGGGGCTCCTTGGCTCGGTGGCTGGTG
>NW_010120712.1:1623-2157 GCF_000699245.1 Pterocles gutturalis
GCCTCCTGGGCAAACGCAGCTTTAGGGGAACAATGAGCCGCCCTTTGTGCTGGAGGTTGTTCAGAGAGAGCGCAGATAAGTGCGGCCCTGCCTTACATCTGAAGTAGGAGAAGTAGAAAGAGCAGGATTTCCCCGGATTAGGAGGATTTTCTCCTCCCAAGTCTGGCATTGCACAATTTCCAGCGGGGGATTTTAAACGTTCCTCAGAAGCAGATGCTCTGGGGAATCCTCAACAATAAATGAGCCGCCAAAGGGGCTGATCCCAGGGCGATGTCACCAGCTCCCGCCAGGCTTGGGGTCCCCAGGGACCCTCAGGTGGCTGGGGCTGGGCTGCTCACAGGGTCACCCTTGGCACGGGGACCTGCTCGGCGTGACGGGCTTGTGATGGTCAAATAGCGCTCTGAGGGTGATGCTGTGCCACCCCGCCCTGCATGTCCCTGAGCTGGGGACACCGTCGGGCTCCAGGGGGGACTCTGCAGGCGCTGGGACCCAACCGCTGGCCCTGGAGATGTGGCTCAGCCCTGGGGCCAGGGA
>NW_010120712.1:2188-2735 GCF_000699245.1 Pterocles gutturalis
TGATGGCTCGGCCATCCCTGCTGCCACCCACGCGTCCCTGCAGTCACAGATCCGGCACAGTCCCGAGCAGGAGCTGAGCAAGCATGAGCGCACCCGAAACCAGACAGGTTGAGCCAGCGGGATGGGGACGATGGGCTTGGGGGCATGTGGGTCCCAAAGCTGCTGGAGGGCTGTGGGGCAGCCTTGTGTGGCTCCGCAGCTTGGGGACAGCCCTGCCCACACACAAAAAAGCTTCTCCAGGGGGTGCTGGGGGCAGAATGGGACCAGGGAGGGTGAGGAGGCAGCAGGGCTGGAGCTGATGGTGCATTTTCCCCCCTTTCTCTGGATTTTGCTCCTGCTGAGTTCAGGGCGGGTGGCTGGACCCCGAAAGAACCAGGGCTGGTGTGACCCTGGGGCTGTGAGCAGTCCCCTGCCCGGTGCGGCTGGGCAGTGTTTCGTGGTGGTCCCGTACCCTCAGGGGTTTGGGCAGGCGTTTTGCAAGAGCCCAGCTGGCCCCTGCGGCCGCTGCCGGACAGCTTCACGGGGACAAAGGGGACACATTGCGTGG
>NW_010120712.1:2976-3370 GCF_000699245.1 Pterocles gutturalis
CCATGGGGACAGCACGGTGGCTCAAAGGCTGTTGCTGCAGTGGGATGGGGACAGCTGGAGGCAAAGCCCAGCTCAGGGTGCCCCTGGGGACACCCGTCAGGCTTGGGGTGGACATCTACCGTGGGGAAAAACTGTGGGGCTGGAGCTTCAAAGTCGGGAGCTGTGCCAGCGTCGGGGACATGCGGTCGGTCCCCGGGGGCACCGGCGTGGTGGTGGCCATGGAGCCGTGCCAAAGCTGGGGGCATGTGCTCAGTGCTGGCCATGGAGCTGTGACAGTGCCCAGGGCATGGTGAGGTGCTGGGCTGGCCCTTGGGTGGCCCCCAGCGTTGTCACCTGTGGTGCCACAGCCCCTGGGGACACTCACCCACCCGTCCCTGTTTGCACAGCCGGCGCG
>NW_010120713.1:0-1311 GCF_000699245.1 Pterocles gutturalis
CGATGGTGTGCACAGCTGGGCAGGGGACAGGCAGTCACCCACCTGGCTGCCTCCCTGTCCCCACCATCCCTCAGCCCGGCACGGGGCAGTACCTGTGAACAGGGCCAGTGCATAGGCCACCAGCTTGTGGAAGACGAGGTTGTGGTCCAGCTGCTTCCTCAGAGTCCGTCGGCAGCACTGGGGGGCAGGCGGGGGGGCAGGGATGGGGACAGGGATGGAGATGCAGAAAGGGATGGAGATGCGGATGGAGATGGGGATCAGGACATGGATGGAGACAAAGATGGAGATGGAGATGGGGACAGGGATGGAGATGAGGACAGAGATGGCAACAGGGATGGAGACATGGATGGAGATGGGAATGGGCATGGGGATGGAGATCAGGATGGGGACGAGGATGGAGATGGGGATGGAGATGGGGATGGAGACAGAGATTGGGATGGAGATGGAGCTGGGGATGGGGACAGGGATGAGGATGGAGATGGAGAAGGGGACAGGGGCAGGGATGGCCACGCTGGCTGTGCCACTGCAGGGCACTCACCGAGCAGGTCCCGCGGAGGAAGGAGAGGAGGTTGCGGCAGACGGGCAGCAGGATCAGCATGCTGTTGAAGTTGAGGCACTTGGCCGATGCCCGGGCCCACGCCAAGGCGGACTGGAAAGAGGAGAGGGGGTGAGTGCTGCTGTCCTGTGCCACAGGTGGGGGACATCTGCCTGCAGCCGCGCTGCCCCCCATGGCTCTGCCCAGCATGGTGCTGTGTCAGGACTGGGACAGGATGAGGACAAGTGATGCTGAGCTGGGGCTGGGACTGTGGGATGCTGGGCTGGGGACTGGGAGGGGGTGATGGTGGGCTGGAAGTCGACAGGACAAGGAAGGGGCATGGGGCACTGCACCCCCACCCCACTGCAGGAGGGCTCAGAGGGGCAGGCAGGGTGCTGTGGGGTGGCACCTTACCCCGAGGATGGCCCTGGTGTAGAAGTACCGCTCATCCCGGTTGAAGAACAGAAAGTAGTATGTGAAGAGGAAGATGTTGATGCCCAGCCAGGCTGCCTGGGGGGAAAACCATGGCCTCATGAGGGACCCCGGCCCGGGACCCCCCCTCACCCCACAGCACCCGGGTGCTGGCACAGCCGGAGGGCATCAGGACAGCGCGTCCCCTCCTGCTTCCTTGTGAGCTGTGAGAGCACACATGGGGCTGGGACATGGGGCCAAAGGTAGGGAGAGGTGTGGGAGTCTTGCAAAATAACTGTCTTGTCACTCGCAGTCCCGTGCATTGCTCACGCATGAGGAAGGAGGAAAGGCAGCTGCAGGCAACG
>NW_010120713.1:1386-1597 GCF_000699245.1 Pterocles gutturalis
CTGGCTCGCCCAGCCCCACCGTGCTACCTGTCCGTGCTGCACCCCACACTGACCCCTCTCACAGCCGTTGATTTTTTGCAGAGCTCCAAAAACCACTCTGCCTTGCATTTTTTTTTCCTTAAATAATTTCAAAAATTAAAATAACCCAACTTTCTGCAACCCCCCATGTTCCCCTGCATTTGCAGCTCCTCACACAGTGCCGAGAAGCTGT
>NW_010120713.1:1643-1936 GCF_000699245.1 Pterocles gutturalis
GTCCCTCCGGAGCGGATCCTCCCCCCAGCTTGGGTTCTCTGGGAGCTGCCTGCTCTCACGTGGGGAGAACAGACACAGGGGAGGCTCCCAGCCAAATCAGCCAGGCAAAGTGGGGGCATTTTTAAGTTTTACAGCAGGACCCCCCTCTTTCCTTTCAGTCATGTTTTCCTTAAGTTTTCCAAGCCCCATCCCTTCCCTGTCCTCCTGGGCTTTGTCCCTTGGCTGAGCAGTGGGGATGCTTGTCTCTCCCTGCAGTCCAGCCCCAGGACAGCCCGTCACCCCCCCATTCCCCC
>NW_010120714.1:0-271 GCF_000699245.1 Pterocles gutturalis
TCCCTGGCCCCCATGGGTGCTGACAGCCCCCCTCCTTGTCCTTCCACAGTGACGAGACCAAGTCCACGAGCTGGGTGCACCCCGGCACCGGTTACTCCATCCAGAGCGGGCACTTCTCCTGCGCTGGTAAGGGACGGCTCCCGTGTCTCCCAGTCTGCTCTCCGTTCTGTCCAGCCACTGCTCAGAATCTGGAGGGGTGAAGTGAAATCCTCCAGAAATGTCCTGTAGACCCCAAAAAGCTGAGGCAGTGGGAGCTGGGGCGGGGGGGGGG
>NW_010120714.1:341-838 GCF_000699245.1 Pterocles gutturalis
GTTCACAGCGGGCTTTAAGAGTCTCCTTCTGCAAAGAGACTCCCTGAGGACTCTGAGACCTGTTGCTGGTGGGGAGGGGACCCAAAGCACTTTAAAAAAACACAGTTTGAGTGTATGAGAGCTAACCACGGCAGGACATGACACCCCACGAGTGTCCCGCAGCTCCCTGCCCACATGCTCCTGCCCTCCTCTAGCGCTGCCTCCTGGGGAGGGGGGGTCTCCTCTGCAGTTGCCTCCCCTCTCGGTGTGACACCGAGCATCACTAACCATCCAGCAGCAGATCCTTGGGGTGAGCCTTCTGCTCCGGAGCAGCACCCCAAGGCGCGGGGCGAGCGAGGGTGTCCCCTGCTTCTGCTCTGTCCTTCCAGGGCTGCCGCGAGGCTGGGAGGTGGACACCACGCTGCACGGGAGCTTCTACTTCATCAAGTAAGTGAGGAGGGGCCAGGGGGAGAAGCTTCTGCCTCCTGCCATCCGTGGAGGATGCTGCTCCCGGGGTT
>NW_010120715.1:0-1970 GCF_000699245.1 Pterocles gutturalis
TCGGGGCTGGGTTCAGCGAGTCCCGCTCCCCCCCTGCACCCCTCGCATCGTGCTTTTCAGGTCTGGGAACGTTAAAGCTTTAGGGCTCCCTCCTTGGGAGTGTTTCCAGTTTCTGGTTGTTTTGGTGGAAGCAGGCTTAAGCAAATGAGGAAAAAAAAAAATCAGCTCTGGTTGTTTTGGGTTTAAATGCGCTGCTTATGTTTTTGTAAGCCGAGCGGTGGGGTATTTGCATGGGAATTGGGAAGTGAAATCAGTTAGAAACAAATGAAATGGGGTACTTTGTCCTCCCTACCCGGCAGCCCCGGTGTTGACAAGTGGACAGTAAACTGTTGTCTTCTGTTCTTGAACAACAACTGGTTTTGTTGGTAAAAGGGAAATTTCCTGGTAGCAAGGGCATGCAAGACTCTGTTAAATTTCATTCAAGCATTCAAAGATAAATAATGTATGATGTTAACATGAGTTCTGGATGTGTGCTGCGCAAGCACGCCGTTTATCCCGCGAGTGCCTTTCCCTCCCTCTGCCAGAATTTTGTTCCAGGGCAATGGTGGTTTTCATCTGTTCAGCCCCCTCGCCCAGCAAGACGTAACCCTGTGTGCTGGGGGGGCTGCTGCGGTTGAGGACACCCGGTAGCCGTGAGCTCCCCTGCGAGGCCTGAAACTTGGAGCCCCGCTTTGGGGAGCAGAGCGTGTTTTGCTGCGTGCACGTGAATCCTGGGGTATCACTGCTTGCTTGCAGACTTGGAGACCTTGATCCTGCAAAGTGCCAGGGTGGGATGCCCCAACCGTATGGAGAAAACCAGCCCGTGTCAGGTCTCGTGTTGGCGTGTGAGAGCTGCTGGCACGGAGTAAATACCGACACGTCCTGATGCCTCTTGCCAGGGTGGAACAGTGCTGGGAGATTTCCTCTTAGCCTCCCAGGCTACAAACTGATCAAACTGTCTTCTGTACAAACTGATGTTTCCAAATATAAGCTGTCGTGCTGGAGCTCTACATGTGCAGGGACTAGTTCTTCCCTAGAATGTGCTGTGAATGGCATAATATGCTTTTTTATTTTTTCTTTCAAGGAAACATTACAGCCCTACAAATCTAATTTGAGTTCAGTATTTGCCCTGTGGGGAATTCAGAATGGGTTTAGAAATGGTAGCTGTGATCTAGGGGAGATCCCAGTGGTAGTTTGGAAAGCAGGCTCCTGCTCCCCTTGCCGAGGCAGGTGTTGCTTGTTGGAGGTGAGGGTTTACAGCCCAGCTGTCCTTAATGAAGTTGCTTTCTGGCTGCTTTCCTGGCTTTAGGAGGAGTGTGCAGGGAACTGGCTGAATCGGATGGTTTTGGTGGTCGCCTCTTCCAGGTCCTGGTTGTTGGTTTGGTCTCTCTGGGCCAAATTTCAGAAGAAGAATGTAGGGACCCATCTTTGTCACACACAGGTGATCTGTTCAGACACAGGGGTAGGGATGTGCGAGACAGAGTGTGCCCAGAAACTTGTGAGGTTGTTTTGATGATAAATGCACTCTCTGCCTGGCTGGCTGGGCTGGCGAACCCGCCGCCTGCCTTCCTGCAGAGATGATGGGGATTTTTGTTAATCAGTCAAAGGGGACAAGACACTTGTGCTAGACTTGAAACACCCGGTAATATTCTACCATCCACTTTTCTCAGGGAATTAGATGGGGTTGTGGAGGTGTGTAATGAGAAACAGATTTTTGCCTGGGGTGAGCATAGTCTCAAAGGCCAGAGGTGAAATCGCATCTCTCTGCAAAGAAACGCTTTAAGATCCAGGCGCTGGTGCGTGTGTGTGTTTGGTAGTTTTTGTTGGTGTTGTGGTTTTTTTTTTTCTTTTTAAATTTTTTTTCTCTCCCCCTCCATGCTGATTTGTTTTTGCTAGCAGCCATGGAAGGTGTGCTGTGTGGTGGGGTTAGAGCATCGTGCCAGCCGTGGGTCAGGTGCAGGGACGTGTGCTCCCTGCTGTGGGGAGGAACT
>NW_010120715.1:1999-10119 GCF_000699245.1 Pterocles gutturalis
AGCAGGGAAGCCAGGCTGGTGAAATGTCGGGGCTGGCCACACATAAATAAATGAATGAGTACGATCACCTTGTTAGGTTGCAAACTCAAGTTTACTTTATTTTCTTACTTGATTCCACCCAAGTCTGGTGCTTGGTGGTGCCTGGCAGGATGGACGACCCAAAGCTACTGAACCTCCACACAGACTACCAAAATAAGCAGGAAAAAAAGTCTTAAAGCCCAGTTCTCTTCTTAGAGTCAGTGGAGGTGAGGCCAGTTTTGATGAGCCTGGAGTAAAAGTTCATTTCTGCTAATTGCTGTGGCTGCAGAGGCCGTTTCTGGCGAGGTGGGAAGTGGGCTGAGTGTCTTGCCCTCGGTACTTATTGATCGTTGTGTCTATTACCGTGATTGGATTTTGGGGAGTGTAATTCAATTCTGGTTTGCCAGCCAACTGCCGGAGTGTGATGGGAAGAACATCTTTATTTGCAGATGGGAGCAGATGTCACACCCCTCGGGCTTGCAGTCCCTGTCCCCTGTGTACAGCTCTCGGTGAGGCATTTCTCCCCCATCCCTGTGCATCTCCAGAATCCCATTTCCCTCCCCATTCCCCCGTAGCTGACACTACCGTCCAGTCCCCTGGCGCTGTGTGGGACAGCTGCTCTTGCAGCCCAACCTCCTTTTGTGAGTAAGATGGAGATCTCCGAGCTTTGGATTTTCATTGATAATTAGGTTTGAGTATCGTGATTTTGTTAAGTCTCTGGTCAAATACAAATTAAATGACTCTTCACTTGTGTTCCAGCACGGTGAGGCGTAAAAAATATGTGCAATAAAAATTTGCACCTTTGGGTGAGGTGGATATTGGGTGGTGTGGGTTTTATTTGGTGTTTTTTTAAAATTTAATTTTTTTTTTTTTGTATTTGCCTTAGACAGAATCCTTCCTGACAGGGACTTGGATGTGTACAGGTGTTGGTAGGGAATCTCGGGCGAGCCGTGCTGCAGGCTGCTCCCTGCTCAGGCAATGCACTTTGTGTGGGCAGGGGTTCGGGCAGAGACCTCGTGGGGCTGGAGCAGCTCTGCCGGACACCTCGGCGAGTAGAGGATTGATCAGGAATTATCCCTGAAGATGGAAGACTGGGGAGCTGCTTGCAGGCTGCCAGGTCACTGTCTTCTCTCCAGCCCGGCTCCAGGAGTGTTTCTGCTCCTGAATCTCTGCAGCTGAAGGACACGTGGGTGCCTTCAAGAGAGAGCAACTAAGAAAAAAGCAATAACCCCCCACACTTCTGCATTGTCTTCCCATTGCCCCTGTCCGAATTCTGCTTGTCTTTCCTTGGCTTTTTTGCAATATTTAGCCAGGGAAAAACTGCAGGAGCACAACCACCCGTTGGGTTTGAGTCTCTGGATAACCCCGGTGGGTTAAACCAGATTCCCAACCTGTGCCTGGGTCCCTGCCCAAACTGGGACTCAGAAAGGAGCGTTGGTGGAAAGCTGGTGTGAACATCAGTGATGGCAGGGGAAGGGTGGCTTTCTGGGGAGAAGGTGCTGTGTGTCACCAGCCTCTGTTAGCCTGCGTGTCCCAGCCATTCTGAGCACGCTGTTGCTGTTATCTGCTGTGGCATTGACATTCCTCCGTATATTTAGACAGATGGAAATTGGTACCTATACTGACGCAGTTGGGCACTTCTGGGGCTTGATCGTGCTGTAAGGTGAGGATTCCTGTTAATACCATGTTGCATTCATCCTTCCTTTAAGATTGGTCTGGACACTGCTAAATGTATTCTTTCTTCCCCACCTCTGATTCAAAATCTCTGGGATAGTTGAAAGGAAGCAGCTGCATATTTAATGGGTGTATTTGTGTGTGCACAGGCTTGAAGTTAGCAGTAATGGTCAGCTCATTAAGGATTCTTATTTTGAAGCATATTGACGTCTCTCTAGAGATAATCCATCTCGATCTGCAGTGCCTGGAGGCTTTATTAGGGCTCTTGAGACTGATGAGACACAGCAAACGTAATTGGCGTGATGAGCTGGCTGCCCATCGCTTGGGTTTGCTCTTATTAAGGGACCACGCAGACAACTGCCCGCCCGTGATGGATGGGTACAGCACCGGACACCTGACTGAACTGTCAGATGCTTCATGGCTGTTGTTTTTTCTGAAGGATGGCAATAATTTGGTATCAAAGTCTTCTTTCTTGATGATGTAGGCGCTCATTTGCCATGCCAGCAGGGAGCAGGTGGTTTGTAGCGACTGCATCCCCCAGGTGTGTGGGAGATGAAGGCACGTTGGTGTATTTGGTACCAGTAATTATTCACGAGGCTTTGGGACTTCTTAACGTGCCACTTGAAGGCTTTATAGCTGCAATGCTTGTAGCTAGTTGCATATGTCATGACAGTAGTTAAATATAACTTGGTATTTTCGGAGCTGACTGGGTAGGTGGGTTGTTTGAGCAAGGTCTGTGGAGCTACTCTCTGATTTACCCTGCTCAGGTCCTCTGGCTTTTTATTTACTCTCTGCTTCTTGAAATTGAGTTCTGTTCCAAAAACAGCTGTAAAAAAATGGCCTCGTTACATATCACTGTTTACTGTGTCTCAGTGACTTCCCGTTCGGATGTGCTGAGCTTTACAAAGGGAAAAAAGGTGCTCTGTCTCGTACGGCCAAACTCCTGAGCTCCTTCCAAATAGGAACTGATCGCGGTCCATCTTCCCAGCCCTGCTTCGTGCCTCCTGCATGTCAAATAGCACCCTAGAACCTTGTGTTAGCTAGAGGTTACCCTCTTTTTGGCTGTTTGGCGAGGTTGTAAGATACAAGTGAACCTGCAGCTGAAGGCTCATATGTATTCTGTCGGGGCAGAAGAAGGTGGAAGGTGTTAGATGGATCTTGCTGGTTGTGCCAAGAAGCATGAAAAGCGATGAACGCTTCCCCCACCTCCCCTTGAATGACTGACAAGAGTTAAATACCTGCATTAAATACCTACCAGGAACAAACTCTCGATTGAATAGATGCCTTTAAAAACACAAAGCCAAAACACCCAGTCAATTTGGTTGCTTTTCAAGTTGGGACCAGGCTTAGGAAGCTGCTTTCTATCTCAACAGCATGTCAATGAGCTGTAAAAAATGCTTGGCTTGGCTGTCCTTGGTGGCGATCCTTCCTGCTGGGTGTACCGCCAAGAAAACGGGGTACCTGGCTGCTGGGTCCCTGTGGGGAGAAACAAGGAAACTTTTGGCAATGGCAAATATTGATATTTAATTCCTGTGGCTGTGTTTGAGCGAGGCAGTGGGATGAGGAATTAGGGCTGTAGAAATTGAGGCTGGATCAAGCCAGGTGCGTGCCAAGGCTGTGGCTCTATGGAAGGGTTGAGCATCAGCATCTCACTGGTGCCCAGCGACATGGTGCTGCCCCATCACCCTGTGCTGTGGGAGCCCCTGGCCAGTGCTGGGGACCCTTGGCTTTCTTCAGCTTGTCTGGAGCCAGGAGGGACCTGATTTTTGGCTCTGACAGAAGTATTGCTTCAGACTGACCTGAGGGCAAATTTTTGATCCGCTTCTTTGTCAGCTCTTAAAGAGACAAACTTTTTTCCCAGCATTTGAGCTTTCTCCCAGCAATGCTTCTCCATCTGATTTCCCCCGCAGCCTGTGTTCAGCAGTATCTCGGATGTGCTCATCCCACACGTCCTGGGGCTGCTGGGGGGCTCTGGGCAGAGCTGGGGTGGGAGCACCAGGGTCCCATTGACTTGGGCACAGTGGAAATGTGAGGGCAGGGGGCTTGCTGGATGTGCAAGGCGTGCGTGGTTGGGCGGAGAGGATTGATGTGGAGGGTTGGTGGAGATGGGTAAGGACAGTGGGCCTGGCAGCACCTCTGGGAAGGGACAACTGTCTCTGCTTTGTGTGTTTTTTTTTGTTTTTTTTTAAGCGTGGATCCACCTTTTTTGACCTGCACAGCAGCTGTTTTTTTTCCTCCTCTCACTTTCCCCTTCCTCACACTGTGCTTGACATCGGTTGGATCCCTTGGACTCTCGGCAATCTTAAAATAGTCCCTGTGGATGCTCTCCCAGCAATCAGCACAGCTTCCCGGATCTCTGATCCCCCCAAAGACTTGCTCCATGCCCCATCAGTGCAACCCGCTCTGGTGTTAATGCTGAGTCCATCTGTCTGCCCAGCTGCCCGTGCAGCATCCCAGGACCCCCAGGGCTCCCTGGTGCCGAGTGCTGGCCCCAGGCAAAGCCTGGTCCTGTCCCTGCTGCCGACCTGCTGTGAGTCACCCCCAGCTCTCCTGTCAGTATGAGCCCGAGGGCTCTAATTTGGGCATGTCCTTGGGGTGACACCTACAGCAGCCTCTCAGGTTGACCTGCCACCCCCAGTGTGTCCTGCTTATTCCAAGATATGTTCCCCCGAATGCTGCTTTTATAAGAGGGGGGAGGACCTGCTTTTTTAGGGCAGCTGTTAATTACAGTCTGCATTTGACAACTTCAAACTCAGCGTTAATTAAATGACTTTCCCAGTGTTGTATTTCCCCTTCAAGAAAAAGCCTGGAAAAAGGTCTGTTTCTAATAAAACTCCCCCCACCCCCCCATATGTTTTCTTTGGTTGCAGCTCAGAGCTGTGCTTCATCCGATGATACAACTCCAATGCAGCCACTCCTTGCCCTCCACCCTCCGCGATGGCTCGGAGCCCCCGGGATTTGCAGGGCTGGGGCTCGGTGCAGGTGGAGGTTGGCCAAACCAGCAAGCAAAGACCACATAGCTTGGTGTATAACAAAACTGTGCTGCCTGAGACCTGTCCAGGTCTCTTATACCTTGGGTTCATCAGTGACCTTGCGACCGCTGAGCCCTGTGATTGTGATCTGCTTATTCTCAGTTACGTGGGTGTTTTGTACTGTTGCTGCTTCTGGGAGTATTGGACCAGGATCCTGTTCTGGACTGGCTCAGCCCTGTTGAGTCCAGTCCATGGTAATGGTAAGGTTTAGCTAAGATGCCCTAACCTGAAAGGTTTTCCCAGGGGTATGTCTGTAAGAGGTACCTGGACCATCTGCATCCTCTCCTCTGGTGTTGGAGGGTGTTCTTGCTCTAGCAAAAGCCAGAAGGACTCCACCTTAGAAAGAATTGGGAAAAAATACGGGTGCAGATGGGTCAGGTTGCTAATCTGTGTGTAGGCTCAAAGCCCCGTTGCTCTGAAAAAAAACCAAACCAGTTGTCCTCAGGAGAAGTTGCTGAAGAGTGGTGGTTCATTGGTCATCGAATTTCCCAGCCTGTGTAACCAGTCCTGCAGAACAAGTTCTGCAACATCTCTAGTTTTAAGAGCCCTTTTCTTCTGAAGTCCCCAAAATAGTTGTTTCCAGTTGATGTGAGGGCTGCAAGCCCTTCCCTGAAGGACAAAGGATGCTGCCTGCCCTTTGTCTCTCTTCTGTCCGACGTGCGTTGCTTCGCTAGCCAGAGGTGATGTGAAATCTGCTTTTCTTGTGTCGTAAGCCCTGGGCCTGCCCTGTCTGGACAGCGAGGATTCAGCTGGACGGTCCTTTGCCTCCTTGGAAAGCCACCAGCCTGAGTCATATCCTGACTCGCTCTGCTCGTTTGGCTCCTCGGTGGGGTGAGCTGGTGAACAACCCCCCCATCAGTAGACTGCAGTGTTGCCCACGGTGGAGACCCTGTTGTAAATCAGCTTTTATTTGCTGAGATGCTGCTGGTCCTCTCAGGATTCTAGGATTGAATTTGCCAGGCTTGCTGGACCTTGGGAGCATCTCCTGTCTTGCACGGTGCTGTGCACACCCCTGTCAGGAGCAGCATCACCTCTGCGCTCTCTCCTGGTCCATGCTGACAGCTGACCGGGTGATGAACCTGCTTGGGTGAAGGAGGATGCTGACGGCTGCCTTGGGGTGTGATGAGAGTGGTGATGGTGAGGGGTTCGTGCTCTCTGGGGCATGCATCCTCCCTTGGGCACTGAGCTCTGCACCGTGCCCTGGCTCCACTGGGGACCGCGGGGCAGCTGCCTGCGCCTGCCTGCAGCCAGCCTTAGCTCTGCCTGCAAACGAGCGGGGTTTGATCAGCGGGGAGGGGAGGAAGGTTAAAAGGTCCCCATAGAGGAAATTTACTCTTTCTCTTCAAGCACAGGCTTTAGTACTGATGGAGGGGGGGGGGTAAATTGGCCCTTTTGTAGCATTCATATCTTTTGTTGTGTTTTATAGCAGTTTGCAGCTAAATGGAACATCTGGTATTTGAAAGGGGCTGAGGAGGGAACGGAGGAGGCTGGAGATCCAGGAGGGGAGGAGCGGGAGAAGCGGTTTGTGTTGACTGCTGCAAACACAGAATTATCTGTGAAATCCGCTGAACCCATGTACATGACGGAAGCATTCGGGCTCATGGAGAAAAAAAAAAAAAAATGTATAACCAAGCTGTGAGCAGGCAGGAGCACGGTGTCCCCATGCTCTGCCACAAAGCTGGTGCAGGGTGAGACCCACAGAGGGGACAAGCTCTGGCGTCCCCGTGGGAAAGCCCCGTGGCTGTGCCTTGTGCAGGACCCGTCAGCGTGTCCTCGCCGAGCACACGTACCCCAGAGTGCTCTGGAGTGAGACATGCTGGATAAACTGTTTTTGCTTTCTGGGACAGGCTGTTTGGCTCTCGTGGGTTTATCAGGTGCTTGGAGTGTTCACAGCTGGGCTGGGAGCATCCGAGTTCGTGCAAGGATACGGCTTTTCCAGCAAGCAGAGCCCTGGTCCCGAGAGGTTGGGATTGTCCCTGCGGCAGAAGCAACAAGAATGGGAGAGAGATATATATATGTCATGGGAGATATAGATATGTATGAATTTATTTTTAAGAGCTGGAGTGTGTTAAACACTGGAAATCCCAGGCTGAGTGGCGTGTCCCCAGGACAGGAAATGTGTGCAGCATCTTGTGTGCACATCGGGACCCTTTGTGTTTACGGGAAGCACTTTCTCATGTGAGTGATCTTCCAAGAAAGTCGCTGGTGAGCCTCAGAGAGGGGAGGAGACAAAAACAAGACAAGTCTCATGTTAGCTGGGGGAGAACTGTGACTTTAAACAGAAAGGAAAACAATAACTTTTATAGGAAACCCCCCTGTGGTACTTTGAAGAGTTTTATGCTTCCTTCCCTCGGATTAACTTCTACGTCTCTTTTCTAGTGCTGCTGCAGGGTTTGGGGCTGTTTCCTGGGAAATGCTGCTGGAGCTGCAGCTTGCAGGGTCTCAAGCAGGAGAGCCATGGCCTCGGTGCTGGCAGAGCTCTGGTTTTTGGGGCACTACGTGTTTTTTGTGGTGTTGGTGGCAGCTGGTGGCTTCCAGCTCTGGGGTGATGCTTGTGGGACCGGCTGGGGTGTCTGCTCCTGGGGAGGTGTGCAATCTTGCAGATGGACACGGGTGTCTTTTGCAAAAATTGTCAGTTTTCAAACAATAAAACAGACCTGAGAACTTTAATATTGCCGCGGGGTCGGGAGCACAGTCAGGCAGTTTGGCAGCGAGCAGCCTGGGAGGAAGGCTGGGTGCAGGGTCTGCCTGCCCAGCTCGGTGCTCCCCCCGAAAGGGTGGGTTTTTCTGTGCGAAGTTGCAGGCTGTGAAATGTGAGTGTTGCTCTGAGGTTTGCTGAGTTGTCCTGTCTGCCCCGGGCTGTCTGATGCTCCCCGGGAGGTTGTCCCTGCACCACCTGCCCCAGCTCATCTCTCTCTGCGACCACAATGAGTCACCGAGCATCTCTCGGTGTTGGTCATTGTTTGTGAAACCGACTGGAGATGTCGGAGAACGTGCTGTTTGAGCGCAAATACTTTACACAAAACTGGAATTTTGGATGGACCTTCTAAAATAATTTATTAAAAAGAAATCTAGGGTCTTTCCAGATGTGAATCACCCTGCCCTCTGCATTTTTCGAGTTACAAGGGCTGGGTGCTGGGCAGCATTGCAGATCTGGTATCTAACTTTAACCCTTTCTTGTACATCAGTTGAGTTTTGGCTTCTCCAGCGGCCAGGAGTAGGGATGTCCGTGCTGATGGAGTTTGGAGATCTTCAAGGGGCTTCCTGGCTTTACCTGCTGCCCCTTCCCCCCTGCTTTGCCTGGCGTCTCTGCATGATGCAATCAGGGTCTCCCTGGTGAGAACTCAGTTGAGACACAGCAAACTTGGTCAGAGGTCCTGAGCTATCGGCAGCAAA
>NW_010120715.1:10148-12066 GCF_000699245.1 Pterocles gutturalis
GGTGGGGAGGCAGGAGCGATGCAGCCGCGATAACGCAGCCCTGGCTGGGAAAGGCGAGCGCGGCCGGACAGGAGCTTTGCTCATCCCTTGCTGGAAGGCTCTGCAGCCTCTGTGTGTTCAGGTGCACATCGCCAAGCTTTACCCACATGAAGAAACATGCTTTTTTTTTTTTTTTTTTTTGAAATTTTAAAACTGCAAGTAGGTTTTTTTTTTCCTTCTGTCAGTGGACTGGTTATCTCAGGAAGGATAATGAGGGAGCTTTAATGAAACTACAGGATCTGCTTGGAGTGGGGTTTTTTAGCCAGGTTGTTGCAAGAAGCATTTCTAATTAGAGAGAGATTTAATTCCAGATTTTTGTCACATCCCCCCCTTCCCTCTTAATTATATTTGCTAACATGTTTAACAGCTTTCCCTTCAGAAAAGAACAATTTATTCAAAGGTCATAAATAGATTCTGGCATTAATTACTCCAGGAGCGACACTGGGCTGCACTGGAGAAATCAGCTCCATGGGGAATGCTAAACCTTGCGCAGTCGGATTTATCTGTGGTTGAAATGACTTTGTTTGCACACACACCCCAACAAAGACACCCCCTCAAAAAAAAAAAAGTTATTGCACCAACATTTGTGCCCAAGTTTTTAAAAGCCACGGGGATCTCGCAGCTGATTTCCCTGAGTTTTTGGAACAAGCCTGTAAATCGCATCATCTCCCCTGATCTCTCCGTCTTTGTTTTACAACATTTGGGGGCATTTTTATCAGTTAGTTTTTGATTGTGTCGTTGCAATTGATTGTTTTCGGGGTGCTGCAATGGAGAAGGGGCAGTCTGTAGCTGCGGGGAGAGCAAAGCCTGGTCTGCATCGCCGAGCGTGCTGCTGCCAGGGACCACCGGCCGCTGCGGCAGAAGGATGGGGCTGAGCCGTTCCCCCCGGTGCTGAACACCCCCCAACAAACCCTCAGCCTGGTGCCCAGATTAGGTTAATAGTTTTTGTAACCTCCAGATTTTGGAGCGGCTGTAACATCTGTTCCAAGTGATAATAAAGCAGTGCTGAGCGGGAATTAGCATACAGCTGCCGGGGTGGGTGAAAGTCTCTATAGAAAAAAAAAAAATGAATTTATTGATGGAAGATGAAGCCTCATTGCATTTTCATAGGTCCTGGTGATTTTTGGCAGCGTGAGCAAAATCTGTTCCTTTGCAATGGGGAAGGATGGAGCTGTGCTATGGGACTCTGATGTACATTTAAGGCTTGAGTGTCCTTTGTTTCATCCTTTCAGCCTTCACCCAAAGCCAAGAGTACTCCTGTAGGCTTTGGGTTCTTTTTGAAGTCTCTTCATCTCTCTGGCGTGGTTAAATCCACCAGATGGGTCCTGTTGCTTGGCGGGAGCTGGGCTTACTGTGTGTGGAAATATTTAATATCTACTGGACATAGCTCTGCTTTCCTGGGTAGGGGATGCTCCGCGCGCAGGATCCACAGCCAAAGCATCTCCTGGGGATGCTCTGCACACAGGAGCATCTCACAATGAGCTCTTGTGATGTGGAGTAGCTTGTCCTTGGTTTGTTTGGGGTTTTTTTTGTTTTTTGGTTTTTTTTTGTTTTTTTTTTTAGCCTGCCAACTCAGTGCAAGCGTGAGGTTTGGCTTGGACCAGCTCAATGTGCCCTGTTAAACCAGGGAGAGGAGAGATGTGAGGCTGGGACCCCCCCAAAGCAGGAGAGGAGCTCACCTGGCTGGTGACCGAGCAGATGTGCACGACTCTGCTCTCCCCTTCTCCTCTCCCTGCCTCTTGCGATGCTGGGGGGTATCTCATGAAACAGCTGGAGCAGATGTGGAGACAAAGAGGAGCAGTGGTGGATGCTGGGGGTGAAGCAGGGAGGGGGTCCCTGGCGAGACCAGCGGGTCACAGAATCACAGAATCACAGAATG
>NW_010120716.1:0-453 GCF_000699245.1 Pterocles gutturalis
ATCCATTCATCCATCCATCCATCCATGCACGCACCCACCCAACTACCCTATACCCCGAAAGAGACATCCATCCATTAATCCATCAAAACCCCTTCCACACAACCGCAAAACCAAACACTCACAGAATATCTCAACTCAAAGGGACCCATAAGCATCACCGAGTCCAACTCCCTGCTTCTCACCAGACTACTTGACACTAAACCCTCTGACTAAGAGTGTCATACAGACACTCCTTGAACTCTGACAGGCTGGATGCCACGAGCACTTCCCTGGGGAGCCTGTTCCAGTGACCAACCACCCTCTCAGTGAGGAACCTTCTCCTGATGTCCAGTGTGAACTTCCCCTGACACAGCTCCATGGCACAGTTAGTCACCAATCCAGCCATGGATCTGTTCAACCAACCAAATATCCTCCTGTCTGGTCCTCCATCCATCCACTCTACCATCCTTCCTT
>NW_010120717.1:0-4102 GCF_000699245.1 Pterocles gutturalis
TAGCCTCTCTCCGTAAGCAGTTCTTTGGAAACCCGGTGGTGTGTTGTGTGGGCTGGGAGTGGATGATGTGGTGGGGCCTGGACGTTCATGCTGGCTACAGGCGACCCACATTCAGTGCTGCGTTTTGACTCTGCAGCGGTTTTGGGTGTAAGATTACTTCACTGATTAGTCTGACACCAGCCCTGGTTATTTTTTTTTAAGGCATCAAGGAACCATTTTGCTTGTCTCTGTTTTTCTGCTGAAGCAGGTTTGGCTGTACCCAGCCACCTCCAGTGGCGATATGGCCTTTCACAAATAAGAAGGATTTGAGCATTTAATTTTTTTCTGCTCAGTGCCCTTTGTGCTATCGTCAGCTCCTGCCACATTATGTGGGCACTCCCAAGCCTTCCTCGGGGAGTCAAGCCATTGGCTTTGCCCTTGTGCTCTCCCTTCTGCTCTCCCTTCTGCACAGGGTTCGATAGGTGGGATCAGAGACTTCATTCCTTGGGAAGCTTAGGGGATGTGGCTCAAAAAAAGAAGATTGCTTTTGCCTTGTAAAATTGTGTGAAAGGTGATTCTTTCCTCTGAGCCTCCCAGGCAATTTGACAAGCTCCACGGCAGCCGAGGGGAAGACCCTTCTGAAAGGCACGCTGGGGACCACGCCGCGTCCCAGGGAGATGCCGTGGGCGCTTGGGTCCTCTGCCTGTCTTGCCCTCCCTTTGAGCCCTCCCTCTTTCGGGCATCCCTACATCATCAGCATCCCTGTTGGATTGCATCACTTCAGCTGGGATATAGCCGTCTGGATTAGGAAAATTGGGTTAAAACGTGTGCCCTGGTGTGTCCTGGTGGTGTACGATGACCACCCAGACCTTTGCTTGCTTCTGCCTCCCCAGTGCACAATTTTTTTCCCCCCGTGGGACTCACGATGCAGCTCTCGTGTCTCTCCTGGGTCTGGCCAGTGTAAGAGCGAGAGCAGTGACTGGAACTGGAGCCTGGGCTACCAGCCTGGAAAAGTCCATGCTGTTGTTCTGGCCCAGAACAGCCAATAACCGGTAGTATTGTGTTGAGCAGGACACCCCGAGTTTGGATTTGTATCAAGGTGTGATTGAGGTGATAATCTTACTGCAGAAAATATTCCCACCTGTGTCATGAGCACACCTCATCTGTGTTGCCGGCTGGCAAGGGTGAATTAGAAAAATATGTCTGATTATTTTAGCTTAATTTGGAGACTGAAATATTCTGGGCCAGTGTAACTTTTCAGTGCGTTGACCAGTGCTGTTTTGTTTTGTGATTCAGGGAAAAAGATTTAATATCCTTTTTTGTGTGTGATGTCGTAACGTATTGCTCAAGGGTAGGTTTAATGACAATCTTGTTTCTAAAAAAACCACACCAAAGGACTGAACAGAGAGGCCCATCCACTCCAAGGGCCAAAACTGTGGATCATTCAGCCTGGCTGAACTTTCCACCTCTCCCCGCATTTTTCAAAGGTTGGGAGGACGATTTTAGAAACTGAGAAAAACAAAAGGGAGGAATCAGTGAATCCTCAGCCTGTTGTACACATGTGTCTGAACAACATCCTGGAACAAACCTTGGTGCTGAGGATCGTGATGGCCTTGCCAGGCTGGTTGCTTGCCCGTTCTAATGTCACAGCCCCACAGCATCACTTTACTCCAACAGATCTTTCCATCAGCTCTGCAGGAGGCTGGCTTGGTTATTGCACCTCGGAGACGCTTGTTCGGCGTGGGCCGGGACCGGACACCTGCCCTGGGACCAAATGACGTGCTCCCAAAGGGGACACCGCCTGGTTTTGCTGCCATGAATGATAATTGATGTTTAAGTACCAGGCATTTCAAAAAATATGCGAGCAGAGTTCTGACACGGTTTGTCCTCAGCTCTGCGAGTGAGACTGAAGGGGAGAATTCACCGCCGGGGTTTACAAACCCGAGCTGCCTGCTCCAGGCAGCGCTCGTCGGGGTGCTGCCCCGCGCAGCCCGCTCGCTGGCTGTCCTGTGCTGAGGACACAGCTGCCCTTTGGGCTGTCGTGACCTGCTCTCCTCTGCTGGCTGAGGTCGCCTGCTTGCCTCTTCATTTCTATTCTTGCATATTCCCCCCTACACTCCCTTCACTCTGTCTTTCTTGGTGAGGATTTGAACCAGATGCCTGCAGAGCCTGGAGCCCCTCTTCTGCTGCCAGGACCATTGCGGCAGCTTTCTGCTCCCTCAGGGTCCTGTCAAGGACCATTTAACCTGAACACTTTGCACTTTGCTCGTCTCTCCATTTTTTTTTTCTTTTATTTCTTATTCAGCTGATCACTCTCTAATAACGAGGAGGCTCAGTTTTTTTCTCTGTTGTACTTTGAGCCCTGTTTTTTTAAGATGATGCCAGAAAACTGCCTGATTTAGCCTGGGTGGTTCTAGTTATACTTGCAAAATAATTGCTTTCCTTTATATCTGTGTTTCTCTTACGCAAGTGCAGGAGGAAAAAGGAACAGCATGTTGCATGGCAGAGGATGAAAAGCGGTTCAAGTAAGGGATGACAGGACAGACCAGACAGGTATAAAACCAGGTAGGGTTGATTTCAGGTCTGCAGGTTTCGGGCAGGTACTAACAGGGGGTGCAGCAAAGTCAGATTCCTCTAAAAGTCATTTGGATCACTTCTGAGGACAAAACTGGGCTGGAAACCTAGTTTGCAATGAGACGTCTGACGCTTCTTGCTCTGCGGCCAGATCATATGAAAATCCTTGGCAAAGCACTTGGCACTCACAAAATCTCATAGCAGGAAAAATTCATATTTGCAAGTGCAGAGGAAAACAGGAACCTGCTGAGTCCCTTGGCCTCTTTTCCGTGCATCGTTGTGGGGGCTGCAAACAAAACCTGCCCTTGAGTTGCCTGCACATACAGGAATTGTTGTCTCCATGCACAGCACCTGCAGTTATCCTCCTGGTAGCTCGAGACTTGGTTAAAAGAAAGGGGGAGAGAGGAAAGCTGTGGAGTTTTGGGAGCACAGGAACTTTCCAGGAGAAACTGGGTGATTAAGCGATGCTTTTTGAGGAAGAGAAAAAGCACAACATAGGAGAAGGAAAATTTGGAGCTAGGATGGTGAATGGTTTCCTCCAGGAAGCTGCTGCACTCAGGGAGAAAGTTGTGAAAACCCCAGAGTCATTCAAGAGGCAGATGAGAACTCCAGAACGAGGCTTAAGGCAGAATAATGAACTGGGTTTAGGAGAGATGAAGGTATCTGTGTTATCTTCAGCCAAAGAGCAAATCTGGGGTCGAGGAGGTTTTAGTGCAACTTCTCGCAGTGCCTGGTGGCTGTTGAGTTGTTGTACAGAAGCAGAGGGTGATGGTGCTCTGAAGGCTTGAGCAGAGCTGGGGTGTGAATGCTTTGCGGTCTGTACCGCTCCCAGGCGGGATCCGTGCAGCATCTCTCCTCATTGCCTAGGTTTCCCCAAGTGCTGGAATTTCAGATTAAAAAAAGCTGCCTTTGACCCACTTTATTTTCTGCTGCTAAAGGAGAAGTGCTAGATAAATGGGTGGAAGCTTTTAAGGCACTGTTTAGCAGGAAACTAAACCCGAGCCCTGTCTGAGTGCTGTTCTATTGGGTAGGTGGGATTAACCTCTGTTCGGAGGAGTTGTGGCTGTGCTCTGTTGCAGGGATTGTTCCAAGAGCCAGCCGCATCTTGCTGCCTTTTCTGCTTTTTTCCACCTTTAAAATCTCATTGTGTGCGTCGGGATCTTCACACACAGCGTGTCAGTCACCTGCGTTTCCACCCGCTGCGGTCCCTGCGTTCGCGTTTCCTTGGCGCCAGTCGCGGTGGCGTCTAGGGGAGATTTTCCAGGGAGAAGAGGGTGGCACTGAGGTAGTGTTCACCTGTTGGACAGCGGTCTGTGCTGCAGTGTCTGCTGCAGTCCCTGCCCTGGAAAGGAGATTTTATTCTCCTGTGGCAAATCCAGCGTAAAAATAGCTGCTGGTAGAGGTATTGCACACAGCACTGCACAGCGACAGGATGCGCTGCAGACAAATTGGGGGGTTTGGATTTTAAAGTCAAGCAGCGTTGTAGCATCCAAATGCTGCCTGTGCTAATTGCAGCTGCTGTTAACGTGACAGCTCCTGCCACTCCGGC